>NC_022012.1:233566-234137 GCF_000317375.1 Microtus ochrogaster
GGCCTCTCTTGGGTATATTCCCAAGAGTGGTATTGCTGGGTCCAGGGGTTAACCTTCATAAGATGTGTAGATTCTATACAGCAGATACCGCTTGGATAGTTATGGTAGCAGTTTGTGAAGAAATCTATCAAGGATGATCACCCATCTCTAAGTCTGTGCCCCCCAGGAGCTAAAATTAGCTTGGAACATATTAACCATTCTCAAAGGCATGTTTATACAGTATGTCTGGTTATAATTTTATCAAGATGTAGAGCTGTCATAATGAAAACATTGGCATCTTGGGTTTCCAATATTCAATTTCCATAACAATTCAATTTCCATAACTTCAGTGATGCGGTAGCATCATGCTGTGGATCAGATACCAACCTTGTGGATATCCCTTCAAAACTTTGGATGCATTAATGTGGGTGGTACAGTCCAAGCTTAATATATTTCCTTCATATGTTCTTGTTTTCTTATAAGTTTTAGGTTGACTATTTCCATCCATTTGCATGCAAAATTCGAGAAGTCATTGTTTTTTACCGCAGCGTAGTACTCTAATGTGTAGATGTTCCACACTTTCTACATCCAT
>NC_022012.1:235871-246093 GCF_000317375.1 Microtus ochrogaster
GGAGGGAAATGGGAGGCTGGGAGTAGGTGGAAACTTTTTTTTTCTTTTCTCAATAAAAAAAAAGTTTTAGGTTGACTTTTAATCTTCACTTAATTAAAAAACTGAATTAATTCGCTTTTTTAACCTTTTTAAATTTGCTTTTGGATTCTCACCATTGAAACGAGATTTTATACCTAGGTTAATCACGTATTTCACCACTGATCTATATCCCCAGTCCATGGTTCAAATAACTTTTATTTTTCTCTACTGAAAAAAAGTCTTTATATTATGGTCTAATTTACAAAATGTATCATACAAGTTATCTCATTAGTGATTAGCTTTAGAATTTGAGTCATCAACTGCAGTTTCCATTTTGCTACCGAACCTACTTTCAGGCTATAAAAACTGTTCAGAAAAAGGAGGAACAGTATTTTCCTCACGGTATTTCTCCAGGAACTCCAAAAGCTCCCCAGAAGGTCATATGCTGCATGAGAACCATTGGTGAGCTAAAATGTGGTACGCGATTTCTGCTGCCCTTTTATCCTACAAAAGAAAAAGAATCTAGGAACACTCCAGTTCTCATTTATGCAAAATATTAGCTCTTGGTATAGGAAGCTAAGTACTCAGTAGGTTTTAAACTAAGGCACTTCACAGAAGGCCCTCCTACCACTCACTCTGTCTGCGTGTTTCAATGCAAGCTCATAACTTCCCATTGCTCTGGTACTAACCATATAATTTAGCCTATTTCAGTTTATTTTACTAGGCTTCTACAAATTTAATAATGCCATACTTTTAAACCTTTTTGTCTGCTTCTATTTTCTTTTCATCATGATACATAAACTGATTTTTATCATAGTTATATCTACTATTCTGCTTCTATTATTCTTTGAAAATATACAAAATACATACTAATTAAGATTTCCTTCTGGATAAATTTTATCATTCACTTTCCTTTGCAAATTCCTGTTTATAGTGTTATTCTTTTGAACATTATCCCCCTGTTTTAATCGACAGTCATGGCTTGCTAGGTCAAGGTTATTATGTCTTCAATCTGTAAGATTAGGCTGTCAGTCAACTATTCAATGTTATTTTCTTCATGTGAAACCCTGAACAATATAGAATTTGGTTGAATAGATTCAAATTTAGTAGCCTAGTCATTTCCATATTTATTATAAATTTATCTTTGGAAACACAAAATCAAAATTTGCTTGGTTATCTCTCATACCATCTGCTGTTTCTTGGCATACAAATAAGTATTCAAACAGTATATATAAAAGTATATAAATACAAAATAAATTAATACAGTTAACTAAGGTTAATAAGAATATTTTCTTAATGTAGAAAAAGAAAACCGAATTTTAGTTTTTAATATAAAATAACGAAGAGTAATTATTGCATAGTCACTGAATAGAGGTGGTAATATTAGATCGACAGATATTTTGGGATATAAACACTGATTAGAATGAGGTCTTCAATGAAATAATGCAATCATAATTTTAAGTGCACATTCTATATTTTGCTTCACTAATGAGATAACTTGGATCATATATTATGTAAATTACTCCATAATATAAACACATGATAATAATCTTAAACTTTATACCTGATGGTGTGAGTGAATTAAACATGTCTTCTCATCAGGTAGTTGCAAAATTTCATTTCCCATACATATTGCAGATGATAAACTAAATCACATAATGACATAATTTGTGATGAATTTTAGTGTTGTATAAGATCCAAGTATTGTGATATGGTCTTAGCTCAATGTGTTGCAAGTTAAAATCTGTGTATTGAATTTGACTGCCACAGTGGTATGGACCAAGTAAATGCAATGCAGTTGCTCTTCTTCATAGTTCTTTCCATTCTCTTTTATCTTTAATTTTCCTTTTTAAGAGTTTTTCCTAAATGTATTTGAAACTCAACTTTATTAAGGCACAGGGCTTCTGTACTTTGTCCCTCCTATGTTCTCCCTAGCTGCTCACAGCTGTGTCGTTTGGGGGCACTTTTCACATAGCTTCCAATTCATCTATCTCATGCTTTATCACCTCCCAAGTCTTCATTGCTGAAAACCCATTTTACCTTCTGTTTGGTGAAATCCTCTGCTGTGTTTTGACATGTTTAGATGTGTCTTTCAAATTCTTCCCTTGTATTGATTTCTGACACCACACTCCTGGTCTTCCTTTGTTACTGGGCATGTTTTGACAGCCATTTCTTTAAATTTGGTATACCTTCACATTTTCCACCTTATACCCACTACTTTCCTCGAAACACAAATGAAGTCATTTAATTCTGGGGATTTACATGTCAGGTGGTATAGTTTAAATACAAAATGCTCCCCAGAGGCTCACATGTTTGAACACTTGGTCATTAGATGGTGGTGCCATTTGGGAAGAGTGTAGTACCTTCAGGAGGTGGAGGCTTGATGGCCGAAGGGGGTTACTGGGGTAGACTTGGAGGTTTTATTGTTCAGACTCACTTCCTTTTCAGATTTCTTCTAAAGTGCAGGTGTAATGTGACCCATGGTCTCCTGCTCCTGCCTTTATGCTTTGCCCATCACAATGTATTGTATACCTTTATCTGTAAACTGAAATGAATATTTCTCCCATAAGTACTTGTAAATATTTTGCTATGATATTGACTATAATATCTGATTATATGATCACTCTATGGAATGGTTATGAAGAAGGTGTTTTTATTGCAGATATGAGGGAGAAAACAGGCAGAGGTGTCTGGAAGAGTCCAGAGCAGAGCGAGGATGTAGAAGACGACAATGGTCAGGCACTACACTTGGCAATGAGAAAAGCAGGAGCAGACCAGAGATAGAGAGAAAGGTGGGGGAGGGGGCAGTGGTGGAGCGCAAAAGATGAAGACAAATAGAGTCTGGGTAAAAGACAGGACAAAACTGAAGAACAAGGGGGAACATAGCAGAACAACAGGGTTATACAGAGAAATGAGTAGCCTGTGAGCTAGGGAAGTTTTGTATAGGAGGGGAGGGGAGAAGAGCACTAAAAAGCTGTGGTGCTAGCATAAATTCTGAAATAATACTTGTGAAGCTGAGGAAGCCTGGAAGTCCGCATGTATTTTGATACACTAATGGGTACAACAGGTAGTCATTTTTCCCTTTTGCTAGTGATAGGGGTTTCTTTAAGGAGAGACAAACCAGCTTCACAAGTTTCTAAATAATGCTGACTTTAGTTTTTAGTGCAAACTTTAAATATGAGAAAATCGAGTTTCCTTTGGACCTGTCACTGAAAAAAGTAATGCAATTTTCTATGTGCACATGCCCACCTTCCAATTGTACTGTGTCAAATCTACTATTTTGTTTGATATCTATGTCTGTCCTTTTCATAACTTTTGTGACACAATGAATTATCCCAGATTCTTTGTCACAGCAATTCCTTTTACAATTACTTTATCATCTCTACATTTAGAACTGTAGTCTTTCTTCTAATAAACCTTGAAGCCCGGTTGTTGTGAAGAGTCTACAGAGAAAAGAATCAAAATCATTTTTTCTCAGCCATAACTAGGTTCCAACCACTACTATATCATTAGGAATAATGTTACAAATTATTAATTTATAATACTACAAATTATTAAGTGCTAGTTAATTGTCATAGTTATCTATTATATATCACATTTATAATCTATAATATAACCTATTATATCTTGCATTAAATATAAAATGACATACACAGTAAATCACTGAAACTACTATAATCCATTAAGATTGGGATCTTTTGTTATATAATAAGTGACAAGAAAAGTCTTTGTATTTTATCTAGAGAGACCCTAGAGGCCCTGAAAATAATATGATGTCACTCCTGCCATTGCCTACCCACCAGAAAAAGATTGCAAGATCTTGCTGTCAAAGACACTGCATGCATTAGGTACAGATCATGTAATAACGAAGCTGGAGCTAAACTTTAAGATTCTTCCCTGCTGATGATCTGGTCTGGGCTTGCTGAGCATTGAGCCTTAGGCACTGAGCTCTGGTTTTCATGTTCTTGCTTCCCAATGTGACAGCTGCACCCATGTTTAGTCAGTTTAAACCATTTATAGCCTCTTTCATATACTTATATAATGTAGTCCCTGGCAATTTGACACTACCTTAGATATAGTTTAAATCATTGCTTCAATTTTAGTAGAGCTGTACCTGTGATAATTTAAAGAAGCCCCTCAGGCAGAAAAAATGTTCCATAGTAATTTTATCCTTATTCCTTTCAATTGCTCTTTGTGATTTATGTGGTATGTGTGTGGTGATAGTGTATCTATATGTGTCTATGAATCTTTGTTCCTGGGATTTAAGAAAAACATACAGTATAACATGGAGCAGAAAACTCACATGAAAGCTGAATAATATACAAAAATTCTCAGATAAAGAGATAAAAGATAAAAAGCAGATAAAGAGCTTCTAAACCATTCATTTCTGAGCCAAGGATAGAGGTTTGTTGCTATTCTGCCACTGGCATTTCAACTTTTTCAAATTCTTACTGGTACAGTGATACCATTTTTAAATTTATGTCAGTTCTTGATATAGTGTCTCAAGAAGTACATATCGCTTATGCCTTCCTGAAGAAGCTATACTGCCTGTTCCTGTTTATTCTTGGATACTAGTTCTCTGTTCCTAGGATAACTTAATTTTATGAATATTTTCATTTCAATAAAATATTTCTCTAATTTGTTTTTTTTAGATTTATTTATTTTATGTGTATGAATATCTTACCTGCATGTATATGCAATAGATGTGTGTCTGGTGCCACTAAGGTCGGAAGAGGGTGGCAGGAACCTTGACAGTAGAGAAAACGATAGTTGTGAGTCACCGTGGAGGTATTGGGAATGGAATCTGGGTCATACTATATAGCAAAATTACTTTTAACTGATGAGCCAAGCGGTTTCTTGTTTGTTTTATTTGTGCTCAAGTGTCCATGTGCATACCAGTGTGCATGCAAGTGTATGAGAAAAAATGTTAAGGCCACAAGGCAACATTAGATATTTGCCCCAATCACTCTCCACTTTGTCTTTTGAGACAGAATCTCCCAGTGATTGGAACTATTGGCTGGACAATTTACTCCAGGGATCCAAATTCAGATCTCATGGCTGCAGAACAAGTACTTAACTGAATGAACCATCACCCAGACTCCTAACAAATACCACTTTAAAAATAAAACATGTGAAGGCTGGAGATATAGCTCAGTGTTTAGGAACACACAGGCATTGCACTTGCAGTGGACCATGAGATTGAACTCCAGCACCACACTGATACTCAAGCTCCAGGAGATATTATGGTTTCCCCTAGCATCACTGAACACAATACTGACATGAGTAATCCTCTCCATACACAGAGAATTAAAAATAAAATTAAATTCTCTTGAAAATTAATCTTTTTTTTTCAGTAGAGTCACACAAATGTTTATTTTTATTTTGAAAATATGAACATAGAAAAGTACATAAGGAATGAATGGTTATTCAGTATCAAATAATAAAACTAATTTACTTAAAAAAATAGAGACAGAGTCCTGGCATGCCTAAGACAAGAGGTATGCAAATGAGCATGACCATGCAAAGGAGATGCTTGTTACTCTGTGTGGTTCTTATCTTGGGAAGGGAGCGAGGGATGCATAGGTTCAGGAGACTGAGATGAGTCTCCAATGTAGAGAGTGTGCTGCTTTCTTGGGGCAAGGAGGAACATGCTTTTCCAGAACAGAGAAGTGGAGAAGCAAATGGAGATCATCGCCATTAGTGTGTGCTTCACACCACTGCTCAACAGTGTGCATGCCACGAGGAAGAATAAACAAAGCCTATCGTCATGAGTGGGTAATTGAGTGGGTGCTTCTTGCCTGTGCTCTTCCATCTTCACTGCATGGTGAGCTTTTTTATTGGCTTTCTGTTTTCAGACAGAGAACTGAGAAACTCAATGGAAGAACTGGGAAGTAAATAGAAAGTTACCCAAAGAGATTAACCCAGGTTGCTGGCCTCCAAAACGCATCACTACCTGCTGGCTACTTTATATTTGATCTCTTACCTACAACATGAAGGAAGGTATTCCCATCTTGCTAAGTTAGCCCAGAGTCCATTTCCTCCTTTATTTTCTTTTTTTTAAAATTGTTCTCAGTAAATCTGTTTATGTTACAGAAACAGGAGTTTTTTTTTTTTTTTTTTAAAGTTAAGTCTTTGCAACCTATGGTTCTAAAACACTATGGTCTAATATAATAACTTTACTAAATTTTGTTTGGTCTATCAATATAATCCATCATATAAATAAACTGAAAGAAAAAACCCATATGATCGTTTCATTAGATGCTGAAAAAGCATTTGATAAAATTCAACATCCCTTTATGATAAAAGTCTTGGAGAGATTAGGGATACAAGGGTCATACCTAAATATAATAAAAGCTATTTACAGCAAGCCGACAGCTAACATCAAACTAAACAGAGAGAAACTCAAAGCCATCCCACTAAAATCAGGAACACGACAAGGCTGTCCACTCTCTCCATACCTCTTCAATATAGTGCTTGAAGTTCTAGCATTAGCAATAAGACAACATAAGGGGATCAAGGGGATTCGAATTGGAAAGGAAGAACTTAAACTTTCATTATTTGCAGATGATATGATAGTATACATAAGTGACCCCAAAAACTCCACCAAAGAACGTTTACAGCTGATAAACACCTTTAGTAATGTGGCAGGATACAAGATCAACTCCCTCAACTCAATGGAAGAACTGGGAAGTAAATAGAAAGTCTCCCTCTTATACACAAAGGATATGGAAGCAGAGAGGGAAATCAGAGAAGCTTCACCTTTCACGATAGCCTCAAACAGCATAAAATATCTTGGGGTAACTCTAACCAAGGAAGTGAAAGATCTATTTGAAGAAAGAAATTGAAGAGGATACCAGAAAATGGAAGGACCTCCCCTGCTCTTGGATTGGGAGGATCAACATAGTAAAAATGGCAATTCTACCAAAGGCAATTTATAGATTCAATGCAATCCCCATCAAGGTCCCATCAAAATTCTTCACAGACCTTGAGAGGACAATAATCAACTTTATATGGAAAAACAAAAAAAACCTAGGATATCCAAAACAATCTTATACAATAAAGGATCTTCGGGAGGCATTACCATCCCTGACTTCAAACTCTACTACAGAGCTACAGTATTGAAAATAGCTTGGTATTGGTATAAAAACAGAGAAGTCGACCAATGGAATCATATAGAAGACCCGGATTTTAACCCACAAACGTATGAACACCTCATTTTCGATAAAGGAGCTAAAAGTATACAATGGAAGAAAGAAAGCATCTTCAACAAATGGTGCTGGCACAACTGGATGTCAACCTGTAGAAAAATGAAAATAGACCCATATCTATCACCGTGCACAAAACTCAAGTCCAAATGGATCAAAGACTCAATATCAGTCCGAACTTACTGAACCTGATAGAAGAGAAAATGGGAAGTGCCCTACAACAGATGGGCACAGGAGATCGCTTCCTTGGTCAGGGATCTGAAAAAAAAACTTTTTTTAAAGCTTTTTTTTATATTTATTTATTTATTTATTTATTTATTTATTTATTTATTTATTACGTAAACAATATTCTGTCTGTGTGTATGCCTGCTGGCCAGAAGAGGGCACCAGACCCCATTACAGATGGTTTTGAGCTGGAGAGATGGCTCAGAGCTTAAGAGCATTGACAGTTTTTCCAAAGGTCCTGAGTTCAATTCCCAAAACCACATGGTGGCTCAAAATATTTGTATATTGCAAAGGGCCATTGTGCATATTTATTTATTGTGATTATTATTGACACTAGTTATGCTTGCTTATGTCTATAATTGTGTCTATATTTTTGAATAAAATCATGTCAGTATAGTGACTCACAGCCTAGGGGACAAGACAGAGATGTGAAATCATACTCCAAGACATAAAGATAACTGAAAAAGATAGACAAGGAATGTTAGGAAGCATAAAAGAGAAGTGTTTGTCATAGGATATGCTTGATACCTGAATTTGGAATTGGAATCAAAGAGTCAGACTGAGGACAGAGAAGATAATAAGTAGGACAGTCTACCAGACAAAAAACGAAATAAGATAATAGCAAACTGGATAAAATATGATCCGCATAGACTGTGGATATTATTCTTGGGCGATATGTAGAAGTTAGTTAGAGCTCAGTGGATGATTGGATAGGATGAATGAATAAGAAGAGAAACAGAGGAAAGGTCACACCATGCTTTTTGTTACTGATTTGGGCGGTAGGTAGACTGAAAATATTTTGCTTGGTTATTATGAGACAAGCACAGTTTCAGAAAGAAAACAATGGTTCTGTTGTGGACATATTTAGTTTAATATGCTGAGTTTCAAGTAGGTGACTCCACATAAGAATGTGAAGCCAAGGTCTGTAATGAAAGAGAACAAGCGGATTCAGTGTATAGCATTAAAGAAGTGGTTGTGAAGGACAATATGAGATTTAGGAGGAATGGTCAAAGACATGTCTGATGCTAGGATTGTGGAAAGAAATCATTTCAGAACGAGAGGAGATCGTGAGATTTAGATGAAATTAAAGGAGGGTGTCTCAGAAAGTGTGCAAACTCACATCTAAGAATTTCCTTCTAGAGCCCGAGTTGCTCTTGCAGTTAGGAAGTTGTTGTTGGTGTTATAATGTTATTTAAAGACAACAAGTGTGTTCTGAATCACCTGAATAGCTGGCAATACTCTATGCATTCCATTCCATTCCATTCCAAACTGCTTCACAGGTTCTATCAATATTAATCAAGTGCGTACACACAACTGGCTGAATGACAACATCTTGGTTTGAAAATGGAGTCATGGTATAGGTACTTGATATGCAAACACACACATGCACACCGATATCACATGTATGCACACTGTATATGCAAACACACACAAAACAATTCTAAATCAATGAAAGAAACTGATATGGATTGTACATTTCTGTATTTCTAGCTCTAGTAAAACCAAGAGAGGAGCATCACAAATTTGAGGCCAGACAGACAACTCTGTCTCATGAAAAATCGATATTGGAAAGAAGGGTTCCATAATGAGAAAGAAGTGAAAAAGACAGGGGGATGACAGAGAAACAACCCAAATCCATTGCGTATATGAATGAAACTGTAAAGGAAAAAAGAAGCCAAAATGAAGCAAACCCTTAAACAACAGAAAGTTCCCAAACAAGCAAAAAAAACCCATTTATACAGTTTGCAAATATGCACACTCTCTTATAAACCTTATGTGTACACAATAAAAATAAAATTCAAAACAATGAAATGAAAGATTGAATGAATATGAAGAGGTGATAAGATTTGAGACTGGCACATAGCAGTAATATAGACACTACGTATTTCTGCCTGGTGCAGCATGGGGAATTTGAGAAAAGGGAATCCATGTGAGGTGTTAGTTTGCTGGAGTTCACCACTACCCACAGTCCTCCCTTGAATCCTCTACACATTCTCTTGTTCCCTTCTGAGAAATGACCTTAGGTTTCTTTTCATGTCCTTCTCTAGGCAGGATTTAAACACAAAACAGCATGACGTAATACACATACTTTCATTCTTTAGATAACTTAATTGATTTTTATAACTCCCACTCATGGTTCCAAAGATTAATAACTGGCAGTTTGTTCTTTTCTTCCCTATGAGGTCAGATTAAAGTATCAATACTTTACTTGAAACCTCCCTTTGATTATCCATTTGGGATCAAACTCCCAGGTCAGTGGATGGGCACATAGAATGATTCACCTCCTTTATAGGCCAATTCCCTCTTTTATTCCACTCCAGTGAAAAGAAGAAAGGTCTACTAAATATTCTCAATTCTTAGTTTTCTTCTCTGCCATCATGTTGGTCATGAGCCAACCTTACCAGGTATGCATTCTAATATCTAACATCTTTTCTATCTCCATTCTCTTTTTAATTCAATGTTGACATTCTGTTGTCCAGTTGGCTATGAAAATCTCCCAGAACAAGCTTCCTATTTCTTTCTCCTTAGTTACTATGTGTAGAACAAACGATATAAGTAGGATGGCATTTCATGCCTGCTTAAAATGCCTGTGGTTTTTTGCTACGTTTACCGTGATGTAGATCAGACAGAAGGATATAGTCTTCTCTTTCTATAATTTACTTCTTATTTCATTTGGTGTGCTTACAACAGCTGTCCCTACATTTCTCATGGCAAGACTAGTCTCTATAATTTTAAATACTGTTATATTGATTTATCTATTTATGTATTTATTA
>NC_022012.1:246193-247997 GCF_000317375.1 Microtus ochrogaster
CCCCTGCTTGGAGTTGTCCTCTGTGTCCCTGCATCTAGTTCATCGTCACCTCCCTCAGATTCCCTGTCCAAACCTTTCTCTCTCGGCGAGGCCTCTTCTCGCTGCTCTTTATAAAATCGTGATTGCCTCCCTGCCCCCATGTCAGTTTTTTTGCACCCACTTCTATGTTCTAGTTTTATTTATTATATTATATTTTTATATTTAATTTATAATAAATTTTCATTTATTTATTTAAAGATTATAATTTAATTATGACAGTTATTACTTTCCCCTCTCGAAACTCTCCCATATATCCCTCCCTACTCTACTTCAAATTTGCACCCCACCATTTTACAATTGTTAGTGTGTGTGTGTGTGTGTGTGTGTGTGTGTGTGTATTTTCTCTATTTGTTTGGTTAAATGCCAGCAGTGCAGAGCCTCTGTTTGATTCTGTGTACCATAGGCTTTGACAGCCCTACCCAATCACACGATTTTTGAAAGAAGAGGTAACTTAAATGTTTAGTTCTCTGTTGTGTTCTCTGCTCTAAGCTCCAGTCCAAACACTCAATATTCATTGAATTAATAAAATCAGTATTTCTGTTGAATTAAATAAAGAAAGAAGAGAGAGTCAAAAGATGTGGTTTGATTGGCTTGGAGCCATAAAAAAAAACCACTTCCTTTGTTCCATAATTTGATTCGGACCCCTGATTTCCATTTATTCAATCTCTGCTAGTCTCTGGAGGCTCTTATGTGTGTTTCCCCTCCCCTTCTTCTGTGCATCAACTCAATCACTAATATTTAATTAAAGCTCAGGTTCAGAAAAATGTTAGTTTTATTACACAGAAGTCCAACAAAGTCTTCTGAGCAAAACAATTATGATTATAACTCTTCATGGATTGGTTAACAATTTGAACTCAAACAATGAGACAATCTTCTTCACAACTGACAGGAACAGGATGCATTATATATATATATATATATATATATATATATGTATATATTTATATACATATATAAAACATTATATATATAATGTGTTTATACATGTATGTGTGTGTAAGTAAGTTTGTGTGTGCGTGTGTGTGTGTTTGTGTGTGTGGACATTCAATCAGGGAAACATTATTCACTTATTTTCACTAGTGTATATGATGATCCTGTTGGTATATTTCATGGTATGCAGACTGGGGCAGAATACCAAACAGTACTATTTCCAGGACTTTATGCCTTCCAGAACTCCTGTAGCAATCTTTGACCCTGGATGGCTCTGGTTATTTCTGTTGAATTAAATAAAGAAATTTATTTACTTATTTATATCTGTTAACTTTAAAATTCTTGCTATATATCTTCCCAAACAGGCTTTTATCAACTGTAATGAATTTTTTTTCTGTCCCAACAGCCAGCTCCAAAATAATGGCATGCGACTTCTTGTTAATTACGAAAGATCAACCTATAGCTTTAAACTTGTTCCTAAGTGGTTCTTACAACGTTAACACATTTCTATTAATCTACATGCTGCCACATGGCTCATGGCTGGTACCTCTTCCTGTACATCTTGTTTGTTCATTGTCTCCTGGTGTCTTCCTCTCATGCCTCATTTCTTCTTCCTACTTCTCTATGCTCAAAGTCCCACTATTTAGCTATTGGCCATACATATTTTACCGCACCAGTCACAGCAACACACAGTTTACAACGAACCCATGACAATCAACCATGTGGATAAAACTAAGTTTTCTTTTTTTTTTAATAAAGATTTTTTTTTTATTGAGAAAAAAAATTTCCGCCTCCTCCCAGCCTCCCACTCCTCCCCCCTCCCCCCACTCTTCTC
>NC_022012.1:248567-253609 GCF_000317375.1 Microtus ochrogaster
GGAGACAGTGGGCCTGATCTATTGGGAGCTCACCAAAACTAAGTTTTCTTAAATGATAACAATATTATAACACTTCACAAAGTCTGGATATATCAATTTAGCAATTTTCATCCTTCCTCTGATTTACCTTTTTGATGCTCAAGTGACAAGCTCTTCATTTTCTGATTCGAAAGTGTTCCAATCAGAAGATAGAAAAAGCATGTTGGGCCAAAATTCATTAATTTATACCCTTAAGGCATTATCTTAAGTTATTAATATGTACATTTTAATCTTTTTAGATTCTATGTAGTGAGTTTGTTAGAGTACAGAAAGTTTCTGAGCCAATCAACAAGCTGAAATGTAAATTGTGCAAAAATATTTCACTTTAATTGTATTACAATTACGGACATTCAGTCTCTCAGATATCTTCCTGGAAGCTGCTCTGGACAGTGCCATTAGAGATGGGAATGCAATCATGGGCCTGTACTTGAACAGCCTGGCTTATGCTTCCCTTCCGTTTTTATGACATCTCAACCAAAAAGCACATTTAACTTCTAAACTAAACTAATTAAGAGCTCAGTAAAAATATACAGGCTTCTTTTCACATTTCTTTCCAGAGTCAGGCTATCATAATGGAGACACATGGCACATTTTGCTTCTAAGCACCCTAAAGGAAAGAGCAGAAGGCTTTTTGTTGTACTCAGGATGAGCAGGAACATTTCATTCAGAGTAAAAACGACTTCTTTGGCAGTAATTTGGAAGCTGGAAAGATTATATCTTTCTTTTATAGTGCTAATATAGAGCAATAAAGTTGCCAATGAGGAGACCTTGGCAACAAGGAATATGAGAGGTGATGAAGGAACCAGTTTCTACCATGCATCTAAATCAAAATAGGTGTGCTTGCTTCAAGTCAGTTCTTTATCACTGCTATACAAAATACCATATAGGCCACTAAAGCACCAGTGATTTTCTGCTTACCATTCAAGATTTTAGGATGTATTTTCACCTCCCAGTGACTTTTTAACGGAAACTTTTAATTATTCTTTCATGCTAGCAAAAGACATTTTCAAGTATTTAAATAATATGTGAAAGCTTTTTTTCATCACTAAGAACACAGTTGTCTTTCTAAAAATCATTTAAATGCACTTGGAAGTGGATGACTTCAAATAAAAATGTAGCAGAATAATATTTGGGCAGAAATTGTACTGTGTTGTAGAAACGGTATTCTAAGAATGTGACACGTCTGGGAAAGTGTCATCACTTTATCTGAAATTCAGAATTGCTTGCTCTTGTCAAATGTCCATTTGTAGCATTAGATATAACTGTGCCTGTTCTATTCTTCAGTATTCAATCTAAGATTTGGCCTAGCATTCATGCAAAATAGGTAACTGAAATAATGGAGCACAGAAGAAATCATGTGTGAAAGATACCTGAGATTCAGGAAGATACTGGGCTTTCTGCACTTAATGCACTGGATGAATAATATGATTCAAGTTAGAAAAGGTAATTTCTAGGCAACAAAGTTGGAATTCGGAGTTTCTCGTACTCTCAGTGCGATCACTTGCTCCATTATTTTAACCCCATGTTTCTCATCTCATGAACATAAGAGAAAAGCATTCAGGTAGTTTGCCTTGGGAAGGAAGAAAAGGAGAGGTTATTATATTGCTACTGTGTACTAGGCTTTGTAATAGGTTTTTATTCATTAATTTACAGATTATTTCAGTTTATTTGTAAAAGATAATATTTTATATAACGATAAAACTAATTTACAGTCCTACTTCTAAACAATAAAAGTGGTTTTAAAGTCAGTGCATGCTCATTCCTCGCCATCACTTAAAAAGAGAACCACAGCCTAAGTGCTTCTTCCTTGCTGGCCTGCTGAGGAAGGAGATGCTATATGAATACTGAACTGCAAAGAACGAGAACAGAATCTTAAAGCCACTTCTCAAGGTAAACTGACTTTCACCTATCGATTTAAAAAGCACAAACATACACAAGTGAGGCCAAGACAACTTCTGCACCCAGTGTCTCAAGACTTCTCATTTGTAAGTGCGCCTTGGTAAATCATCCTGCACAAAGTTCTAAAGAGAATTTCTTGTTCACTGTGACTAGATGGAAATGTTAAAGAGGCATGTGTCTTAGCTATTTCATGTATGAAAACAAATGTTAACGTGTTTCTTTTTCTTCTAGAACATAGAATAAGAAGGAGATATTAGAAAAGATAATAAGATGACTGAATTAATTGTATTCTGGGATGTATTTGCCTATTTTCAAGATCTGAGAAAAATTTTCAAACATTTGAACTGTAAGATGGAAAACACAAAACTAGAAGAATGAACCATTACTATTATAATCTTCTCTTGGTTGTGTTTGTAATATGACATTTAAGTTCTCAGGAAATATAAATTCTGATTTATAAAGTTTTGCTTCTTTCTAAATTATCAGAATTTTACAGATGACAAAGCATATTGTGTTTTCATTGTCTATTATGTCAAGCCCTGGATTATTATTCAAATGCTATTATTAATAAGATTTTATGATGGAGCTATGTGTGTGTTTGTGAAGGAAATGAAAGGTTCGCAGGCTTTGAAACTCATAACTCAACATCACTTATAGTAATCACCATAATCACAATGCTCTAAGAATTAAAAGCTGCAATAGTAACATTTCACTTTTATGCTAAAATTGATTTTTTCTCACAGCTTTTGCATTTTTTAATAACTATGATCTACAGAACCAAATCAAACCTTATAATATAGATGTTTGAAAATAAAATACATTTTAATACATGTTTCCAGGCACAAAATATGATAAGTTTAAGCATCCTTTTGAAAGTAAAAAAAAAATGCATTGTTTGATTATATAAAGCAATATGTTAGATGTTTAAAATATCTACAGACATGGATACTATACAAGGATATTTTAGCTGTTTTTCTAAACAACTTAACTGTTTTTATGTTCTTAGCACAAAAAAGAATATCTTCAAGAACTTATTCAATAGAATTACCATTCATAGTGTTCTGAACAGTAATGGGTATTCCAAATATAACAAGTTTTTAATATATTCTACTGTTTTCTCACAGAAGTTTAGATTTAATAACTATTTTTTATTTTTTGCTAGTACAAACATTTTTTCACCCTTTATTTTTTGCATACCTGTTTCCCCTCCCTCATCTCCTCCAGATCCCCCACTTTTCCCCAACCCAACTCTCATCTGCTCTTCGGAGAGGGTAAGGCCTCCCCTGGGAAGTCAAGTCTTTCCCATCACCTCATTGAGGCAGAACCAAGCACCCCTCCTGAATCTGTCCCATGCCAAGGCTGAGCAGGTATCTCTCCACAGAGAATGGGCACCACAAAGTCAGTTCATGCATTAGACTTAGATTTTGGTCCCACTTCAGTGGCCCATGTACTGCACAAGCCACACCATTGCCACCCTTATTCGAAGGGTATAGTCTGATCATTTGAGGGTTACCCAGTTGTTAATCCTGAGTTAGTGATCTCCCACTAGCTTAGGTCAACTGATTCTGTGGGTTTCCACATCATGGTCTTGCCCACTATGTTCGGCCCAGTGGTTAGTTGTGCATCTCTGCTTCTGCTTCCATCTGTTTCTTGAAGAGGGTTCTAGCTTCTGTATGGTTGAGGGCTGTAGGCTGGTTATCCATTGCTTTATGTCTGATATCCACTTATGCAATATGTCTTTCTGGGTCTGGATCTGGGTTACCGAACTCAGGATGTTTTTTTTTTTCTCTCCATTTCCCTGCAAATTTTAAGATGCTTTTTCATGTTTTTTTTTTTCAACTGCTAAGTAGTACTCCATTGTGTAAATGTACCACATTTTCTTTATAAATTCTTTGGTTGAGAGGCATCTAGGTTGTTTCCAGGTTCTTGCTATTATGAATAATGTTGCTATGAAAAGAGTTGAGCAAATGTATGAGTTGTAAAATGTGCTTACTTTGGGTATATGCCCAAAAGTGGTATCGCTGGGTCTTGAGGTACTTTGTTTCCTAATTTACTGAAAAATCACCATACTGATTTCCAAAGTTTGCACTCCCACCAGCAATGGAGGAGTGTTCCCCCTACTCCATATTCTCTCCATCATAAACTATCATCAGTGTTTTTGATCTTAATTATTCTGATCAGTATAAAATGGTATCTCAGAAATGTTTTGATTTTCACTTCCTTGATGATTAAGGATGTTGATCATTTCCTTAAGTATCCAACAGCCATTTGGGATTCTTCTGTTTAGAATTCTGTTTAGATCTGTACCCTATTATTAATTGAATTATTTGGTAGTTTGATGTCTAGTTTGTTGAGTCTTTGTATATTTTGGAAATCAGCTCTCTGTCAGATGTGGGGTTGGTGAAGATCTCTTCCAATTCTATAGGCAGCTGTTTTGTCTTGTTGAATGTGTCCTTTCCTTTAGAGAAGCTTCTCTGGTTCAAGAGGCCCCATTTATTAATTCCTGCTCTCAGTTCTAATGCACTGAAGGGTACTTCCCACTTTCTCTTCTGTGAGGTTCAGAGTGGCCAGATCTATGATGAGGCCTTTGATCCATTTGTGTTGTAATTGGAGCAGTGGGCTGTGTCCCCAGCACCCCGGCCACCTGGCTAGCTTATGCCCTGAAATAACAACACACAAACTGTATTCATTTAAACACTGCTTGGCCCATTTCTATCTAGCCTCTTCTAGGCTAATTCTCACATATTAATTTAGCCCATTTCTTATCATCTGTGTAGCACCATTAGGTGCACTTACCAGGAAGATTCTAGCCTACGTACATCCTGGGTCGGAGCTTCATCGCATGTGTCTGCCCGGGAGAGAGGAGCATGGCATCTCTGAGCTCACTTCCTCTTCCTCCCAGCATTCTGTTCTGTTTACTCCTCCCACCTATATTTTAACCTATGAGGCCAAACAGTTTCTTTATTACTTAACCAATGAAATCAACAGATTGATATATGACACTCCCACATCACTTTCCCTTTTTCTGTTTAAACAAAAAAAGGAAGGCTTTAACTTTAACATAGCAAAATTACATATAATAACAGTTATCAAGCAAGAATTAC
>NC_022012.1:255984-262115 GCF_000317375.1 Microtus ochrogaster
TCTCTGAGCTCACTTCCTCTTCCTCCCAGCATTCTGTTCTGTTTACTCCTCCCACCTATGTTTTAACCTATGAGGCCAAGCAGTTTCTTTATTACTTAACGAATGAAATCAACAGATTGATATATGACACTCCCACATCACATTTGGACTTGAGTTTTGTTCTTGTGGATAGATACAGATCTATTTGTATTCTTCTACATGTTGACATCTGGTTACACCAGCACCATTTGTTGAAGATGTTTTCTTTTTTATTTTATAATTTTTGCTTTTTTGTCAAAAATTAGGTGTTCATAGGTGTGCGAGTCAATATCAGGGTTTTCAATTCTGGCTCTTTAGCTACCTCTCTCTATATATAAATATGTTTGTGCAGATTATCTATCTATAATTAGTTGTCTCTGAATGTACCTGGAGGGATTCAACAGCAGTAATGTCAGTGAATGAAGCAGTTCAAGCTATGGGTGTATAAGGTTAGAGACAAATTCAAGTACCTCCCTTGCTGTCTATCTCAAATGGGATTAAATGCCAGTGGTCTGGGGAGTCTCTGTGCTTTATATTGTCTTGAATTCTGAATATTTGTGAAATTATTTCTAACTTGCAAATGTTGGACAGAAATAAAAACATATGTCCATTTTAGAGTATATCAAGATCAAGTTTTATTTGTAGACAGTATATTGTTAGAATTGAGTTTTAGGGCTCTACTGTGCCTTTTCATTAAGTTGGAGGATAAGTTGCCACCTATATTCAAAACAGTATCCAAATGGTCATTTTAATTGCTGCTCATCGTTGTTGAGGCATCTATTGCCATTCAGTAGTACATGCATGTGTAAGTATAGAAGCTTGTGTTTTCCAGTGTCAGAAAGGAAATATCACTCCTGGATCACGGAATTTGTTAAATGAGGACATTTTTAGACCATATCTAGACTAAATATTTTCTCCTACAAAAGTGCATCTCAATGTTATTAAGTGTTCTCTTCAGACATCATGAGGAAAAGTAAACATCCTTAGCTTGAACGGAAAGAGAGTCAAAATATCTGCTCTAAGAAGAGCAACGACTGAGTAGGCAGCAGTCCAGTGGCCCAGAACCCCCAACTTCCTAAGACCTCCACATGGGAGAAAAGCCAGGGCCCCCCTCCCCAGGTCCCTAGGCATTTCTAGCTGCGAGCAGGGAGCTTGCCAGCTAGCTCTCATCCATCCCACACCTAACCTGCCATTCACTGCCAGCTTCATGGAACCCTGACATACATCCTGGGCGCATACTTGGAGGACATAGGAAGTGAGTAGGCAGCGGCCCTGTGGCCCTGGACCCCCAACTCCCTAAGATCTCCACGTGGAAGAAAATCCAGGGGTGCCTCTACCTGTCAGCAGGGAGCATGCTGGCTAAACCTCAATCCTCCCTCCCGTCCCCAGTCCACCACTTCCTGCAAGTTCCGTGGAACCCTGCCATACAGTCTGTGCCCACACTTGGGGGACATAAGAGGTTAGTAGGCAGCGGACCTGTGGCCCTGAACCCACAACTCCCTAAGACCTTCACGTGGCATTTCTAGCCACCAGCAGGAATCTTCTCTGCTAGGGCTTAATTCACCCCGCCTCCAACACGCCATTCCCTGCTAACTCCTTGGAACCCTGCAGAACACAGACTGTACCAATACTGAGTGGAATTAAGAGATAGCCACAAGAAGGATTGGACTAAGAAGCCAAGACACTGCTGGCCTCATTTGAAGGAAGAAATGGGTAGGCGCCAATGCAAGAATTCCTCTAACATCTTAAAAATCAACATGGTAACACCAAACCCAGTAGACACAAACAGGAAGACTTGTTTACCCTAACCCAGAAGATGTAGAAGAAAACGACATTAAACATAACTTTATGAAAATGGTGGAGACCCTTAAAGAGGAAGTGAAAAACTCCTATAAAGAAATAGAGGAGAACATAATTGAGCACATGTCCTTGTGGCATAATTGAGTATCCAAATACATATCCAAAAGTGGTATTACTGGGTCTTGAGAAAGGTTGTTTCTTAATTTTCTGAGAAATCGCCACACTGACATCCAAAGGGGTTGTACCAGCTTGCATTACCACCAGCAATGCAGATGTGTTTCCTTTTCCCCACAACCTCTCCAGCATAAGTTGTTATCTGTTGTGGGATCTGCGGGCCTGCTTTTCGTCCCACCCGGCTCCTGCATGGCTATCTTTACACCAGAAATAACAACACACAAATTGTATTCTTTTAAACACTGCCTGGCCCATTAGTTTCAACCTCTTAACCCATTTCTAATAATCTATGTAGCACCATGAGGTGCACTTACCAGGAAAGATTCAGCATGTCTGACCTGGTGGCTGGCTGCATGGCGTCTGCCTCTGAGAGGAGCTGCATGGTTTCTAAATTCACTTCCTCTTCCTCCCAGCACTCTGTTCTTTTTACTCTGGCTATCTAAATTCTGCCCTATCAGGGCAAGCAGTTTCTTTATTACTTAACCAATGAAATCAACAGATTGATATATGACACTCCCACATCATTTCCCCTTTTTCTGTTTAAACAAACAAAAAGAAGGCTTTAACTTTAACATAGCAAAATTACATATAACAAAACAGTTATCAAGCAAGAATTACAGTTACAATATTTACATCTACTTTATCATAACAAAGGAAAACAACTATAACTATCTATCTATTCTTCAACTCCAAAGACTCCAGAAGGATATAATATTACCTAAGTAAATGACAAGTAAGAAACTTCCAAAACTCTAGAAGTGACAGAGACATCTCGCTGCCTAGAGAGTCACCCAAAGTTCATACTGCTGGGGTATCCATCTTCGGCCTTCAGGCCCATAGTATCCAGAACATTTCCATGAAGCAGGAAATTTCAGAGGAAGTTCAGTCACTATCTGCTGTGTCCTTGCAGAATGTCTAGCAGACTCCTTCATGAATCAGGAACCCACATCAGTTATCAGTGTTTAAGATCTTGGACATTCTTAAAGGTGTAAGATGGAATCTCAGAGTTGTTTTGATTTGCATTTCTCTGATGTCTAAGGATGGTGAACATTTCCTTAAGTGTCTTTCTGGTGTAGGAGGTTCTTCTGTTTGTGTGTTGCTTTCATTGCGTGAATAAAGAGACTGCCTTGAACTATTGATAGGGCAGCTCTTAGGTGGGTAGAGTAGACAGAACAGAATGCTGGAAAGAAGGGAAGTGTGGCAGATGCCATTATTCTCCTGCCCGAGACAGATGCTGGTTAGACTCATGCCATTAAGTCACAGTCAAGTAGTGATACACATTAATAGAAATGGGTTAATCAAGATGTGAGAGTTAGCCAATAAGAGGCTAGAGATAATGGGTCAGGCAGTAATTTAATTAATCCAATTTCTGTGTGGTTATTTGGGGGGGGGGAGTTAAGCTAGCCAGGTGGTGGGACGCAGCCTGCCAATCCTCCTACTACAGTTTGGCACCTCAATGTGGTCGACTAACTCTACATAATTAATTAATCCATGTTTTTTGCTTTTCCATAACCTGGAAACAACTGAAATGCTCCTCAACTGAAGAATGGATAAGGAAAATGTGGTATATTTACACAATGGAGAACTACACAGAAGAAAAAATTAATGACAGCTTGAACTTTGCAGGAAAATGGATAGACCTAGAAAACATTATTTTGAGTGAGGCAACTCAGACACAGAAAGACAGTTTTCACTTCTACTCACACATAGGTGGTTTTTAAACATAAAGCAAAGAAAACCCACCTATAAACCACAGTCCCAGAGAACTTAGACAACAATGAAGACACTAAGAGAGATTTACATAGATCTAATCTACATGGGAAGTAGAAAGTAGAAAAAAATCGAGATCTCCTGAGTAAATTGGCAGAATTGGGACCTTCAGGGAGGGTTGAAGGGTGAGGAGAGAGGCAGAGAGGAGAGCAGAGAAAAATGTAGAGCTCAATAAAAATCAATAAAAGGAAATAGAGGAGAAGACAAACAGAAAACTGGAAGAAATGAATAAATCCCTGAAAGAAAACCAAGAAAAAGCAATCAAAGAGGTGAAGGTAACAGTTCAATACTTGAAGACTGAAATAAAGGTAATAAAGAAAACACAAACTGAGGGAACTCAGGAAATGGAAAATCTGGGTAAACAGAAACTACAGAAACAAGGGTAACCAACAGAATAGAAGACCTCAGGTGCTAAAGATACTATTGAGGAAATAGACTACACTAAAAACATTAAATCCAACAAATTCTTAACCTAAAATATGCAGGAAATCTGGGACACCATGAAAAGACCAAACATAAGAATAATAGGGATAGAGGAAGGAGAAAAAAAACTCCAGCTAAAAGGCACAGAAAATATATTCAACATAATTATAGAAGAGAACTTTCCTAACCTAAAGAAGGATATTCCTATGAAGGTACAAGAAGCCTATAAAATACCAAATAGAGCCGGGCGGTGGTCCCGCACGCCTTTAATCCCAGCACTCGGGAGGCAGAGGCAGGCGGATCTCTGTGAGTTCGAGACCAGCCTGGTCTACAGAGCTAGTTCCAGGACAGGCTCCAAAGCCACAGTGAAACCCTGTCTCGAAAAACCAAAAAAAAAAAAAAAAAAAAAAACCCACCAAATAGAATGGACCAAAAAAATCCCCTTTCCATATAATAATAAAAACATGAAACATACAGATCAAAGAAAGAATATTAAGAGCTGTAAAGGAAAAAGTTCAAGTAACATATAAAGAAAGATAAACATCTCAGAATTACACATGACTTCTCAATAGAAACCCTGAAAGCCAGAAGATCCTGGATAGATGTGCTGCAGACACTAAGAGACCATTGATTCAAGCCCAGACTACTATACCCAGAGAAGCTTCATTCACCATTGATGAAGAAAACAAAATATTCAGTGACTAAAGCAGATTTAATCAATACCTATCCCCAAACCCAGCCTTACAGAAAGTACTAGATGGAAAACCTCAATACAAGGAAGCTAACTATGCCCACATAACACAGACAGCTGATAACTACCCACCAGTATAAACTAAAGAAGGGAAACACACAAACACTACTGCCAAAATATAATCAGAGTTAAGAACTACTGGTCATTAATATCACGTAATATCAATGGACTCAATTCACCTATAAAAAGACACAGACTAAGAGAATGGATACGAAAACAGGATCCAGCATTCTGCTGTTTACAAGAAACACACCACAAGACAGATGCTACCTTAGAGTAAAGGGTGGTGAAAAGGTTTTCCAATCAAATGGACTTAAAAAACAAGCAGGGGTGGCTATCCTAATATCTAACAACACTGATTTTAAACTAAAAGCAATCTGAAGAGATGGAGAAGAACACTTTATACTCATAATAGAAAAAATTCAACAAGATGAAGTCTCAATTGTGAATATCTATGCCCCTGATACAAGAACACCCACATATGTAAAAGAAACATTACTAAAACTTAAATCACACATCAAACCCCACACACTAATAGTAGGAGATCTCAACACTCCACTCTCACCAATGAACATGTCATTGAGAGAAAAAATTTAACAGAGAAACAGGAGAAATAACAGATATAATGAATCAAATGGACTTAACAGACATCTATAGAACATTCCACCCAAACAAAAAAGAGAATATACCTTCTTCAAAGAACCTCATGGAACCTTCTCTAAAACTGATCACATTCTCAGTAGCAAAGCAAACATTCACAGATAAAAATTGGAGTAATCCATTGTGTCTTTTTTTTTAAATATTTAAAGACTTATTTTATTTTACATGTACAAGTATTTTGCCTACATGTATGAATGTGTACCACATGTGAGCCTGGTACCATGGAGGTCAGAAAAGAGCATCAGATCCCCTGGATCAGATGGTTGTGAATCACTTTGTCAGTGCTGGAATCGAACCCAGGTCCTCTGCGGGAGCAGCAGTGCTCTCGACCACAGAGCCGATGCCACAGCTCCAGCAAAATTTCTTTTTAAAACTTTATCTTATGTGCATTGGTGTGAGGGCGTCAGATCCCCTGGAACTAAAGTTACAGACAGTTGTGAGCTGCCATGTGGGTGCTGAGAATTGAACCCAGGTCCTCTGGAAGAACAGTCAGTGCTCTTAACCTCTGAGCCATCTCTCCAGCCCCTCTAGAACA
>NC_022012.1:267655-298718 GCF_000317375.1 Microtus ochrogaster
TCTCACCCCTCCGAAGGTCTTCAGGGTCAGGACCAGACTCCCCGTTTGCCAGTGACCTTGCCAACAAGGGGCCTACCTCTTTGATCCAACCGCAGTGGGATGCCTGCACTCCTTTTTGCGTGCCCTTCCCCGCCTCGTGCGTGCCTCTCCAGCTGTGCCAGTCCCCGCTGCTGCCTCGCCGGACCCCTCTGGTCCCTGCCGCTTGCCTCTGCCTCCACGCCGGTCCCAGTCCCCGCCGCTTGCTTCTGTCGCGGCCGGCCCCCCAAAGCCTATTTTTGATTGCAGCGCTGTGTCGCTCCGCCGCCGCCGCGACTGCGCACTGCTCCGCCGCCGCTGAGACTCATCCATTGTGTCTTATCAGATCACCATGGAGTAAAGTTAGAATTCAACAATAGTACTACCAGAAAGCCTACAAACTCATGGAACCTGAATAGTAAAATACTGAAACACACCTGGGTCAAGGAAGAAATAAAGAAAGAAATTAAAACCTTCCTTGAATTCAATAAAACTAAGGGCACAACTAATCCAAACCTGTGGCATACTATGAAAGCAGTGCTAAGAGGAAAGTTCATACACTAAGTGCACACATAAAGGAAAAAGAGAAAGCTCACATGAGTGACCTAACAGCATTCCTGAAAACTCTAGAAAAAGAAAAGAAGCAGACTCACACAGGAGGAGTAAAAGACAGGGAATAGTCAAATTGAAGGCTAAAATCAACTAAATAGAAACACAGAAAGTTATACAAAGAATCATTGAAACAAAGAGCTGGTTCTTTGAAAAAAATCAACAAGATTGACAAACCCTTATCCAAACAAATCAAAAGGCAAAGAGAGAACATCCAGATTAACAAAATGAAAAGGGAAAAGAGAAAAATAGCAATGGAATGGAGGAAATTCAGAGAATCATTATGTCCGACTACAAAAACCTGTACTCCACAAAATTGGAAAATGTAAAAGAAATGGACAATTTTTTAGATATATGCCATCTACCACAATTAAATCAAGACCAGGGGAGCAATTTAAATAGATGTATAAGCTTCGAGGAGATAGAAGCTGTCATCAGAAACCTCCCAACCAAAAAACCCAGGGCCAGCCAGATGGTTTTAGTGCAGGATTCTACCAGAATTTTCAACAAGATACCTACACTCCTCAAAGTGTTCCACATAATATAAACAGAAGGCTTATTGCCAAACACTTTTTATGAAGCTACAGTTACCCTAATACAACAACCACACAAAGACTCAACCAAGAAACAGAATTACACATCAATTTCACTCATGAACATCAATGTAAAAATTCTTAATAAAATACTGACACATCGAATCCAAGTACAATTAAAAAAATCATCCATCATGATTAAGTAAGCTTCATCCCAGAGATGCAGCACTAGTTCAACATATGAAAATCTATCAATGTAATACATCATATAAATAAGCTGAAAGAAAAAAAAAAACATCATCATTTCATTAGATGTGCAAAAGGCTTTTGACAAAATTCAACACCTCTTTATGATAAAGGTCTTGTAGAGATTAGGAATAAAAGGATCATATTTAAATATAATAAAAACAACATATAGCAAGACTACAGCTTGCTGTATATATTTTTAAAATCAGGAACAAGACAAGGCTGTCCACTCTCTCCATATCTCTTCAATATAGTTGTTGAAGTTTTAGCAATAAGACAACATAAGGAAATCAAGGAACGGAAGTAATTAAACTTTTGTTGTTTGCAGATGAAATGATAGTATACATAAGTGACCCCAAAAACTCTACCAGAGAACAACTACAGCTGATTAATACCTGCAGTGAAGTGGCAGGATACAAGATCAACTCAGAAAAATGAGTAGCCTTCCTATACACAAAGGATAAAGAAGCAGAGAAGGAAATCAGAGGAACATCACCTTTCATAATTGCTACAAATGACATAAAATATCTTGGGCTAAAACTAACAAAGGAAGTGAAAGACTTATTTAACAAAATTTTAAATCATTGAAGAAAAAAATTTAAGATGATATCAGAAAAAGGAAAGATCTCCCATGCTCTTGGATAGGAAGGATCAACATAGTAAAAATGGCAATCTTACCAAAAGCAATCTATAGATTAATGCAATTCCTATCAAAATTCCCACACAATTCTTCACAGACCTTGAGAGAACAATAATCACCTTCATATGGAAAAACAAAAATCCCAGGATAGCCAAAACAATCTTTTACAATAAAGGAACTTCCGGAGGCATTACCATTCCTGACATCAATCTCTATTACAGAGCTACAGTAATGAAAAAAGCTTGGTATTGGCATAAAAACAGAGATATTGACCAATGGAATTGAATTGAAGACCTGGATATTAATCCACACATCTACAAACACCTGATTTTTGACAAAGAATCAAAAATTATACAATGGAAAAATTAAAACATCTTCAACAAATGGTGCTGGCATAAGTGGATGTCAACCTGTAAAAGAATGAAAATAGATCCATATCTGTCACCATGCACAAAACTCAAGTCCAAATGGATTAAAGACCTCAATATACCTTTGACCACACTGAACCTGATAGAGGAGAAAGTGGAAAGTAACCTTCAATGCATGGGCACAGGAGACCACTTCTTATATATAACCCCAATGGCACAGACAATAAGAGCAAAAATGAATAAATTGTACCTCCTGAAACTGAGAAGCTTCTGTAGCGCAAAAGACACAGTCAATAAGACAAAAAGGCAGCCTACTGAATGGGAAAAAATTTTCACCAACACACCAGACAAAAGACTGACCTCCAAAATATACAAAAAAACTCAGCAAATTAGACATTACAATTCTAAATAACCCAATTAAAAATTGGAATACTGAACTAAACAGAGAGTTCTCAACAGAACAATTTCAAATTGCCAAAAGATACTTAAGGACATGTTCAACTTCCTTGTCTATCTGGAATGTGCAAATCAAAACAACTGTTTTGTTAAGATACCATCTTACTCCTGTCAGTATAGCTAAGATCAAAGACACTAATGATAGCTAGGATGTGGAGCAAGGGGAACACTTATCCATTGTTGGTGGGAATACAAACTTGTGTGATCCCTTTGGAAATCAGTGTGGCAGTTTCTCAGAAAACTGGGAATCAATCTACCTCAGGATCCAGCAATTCCACTCTTGGGAATATACCCAAAAGATGCTCAATCATACTACAAAAGCATTTGTTCAATCATGTTTGTTGTAATAGGAGCAGCAGGGTTGCACCCCTGGCACCTGGCCGCCCACACAGTTAGCTTATGCCCCGAAATAATTACACGAAAACTGTATTCTTTTAAACACTGCTTGGCCCATTAGTTCCAGCCTCTTATTGGCTGGCTCTTACATATTGATCTAACCCATTTCTAATAATCTGTGTAGCCCACGAGGTGGCTTACCAGGGAAGATCTTAACCTGTGTCTGTCTAGAGTGGGAGAATCATGGCAACTCCCTGACTCTGCTTCTTTCTCCCAGCATTCTGTTCTGTTTACTCTGCCTAATTTTCTGTCCTATTAAAGGGCTAAAACAGTCTCTTTATTTAACTAATGAAATTAACACAAAACAGAAGACTCTCCCCCATCATATGTTCATAGCAACATTATTTGTCTAGAAACAACCTAGATGCCCCTCACAGAAGAATGAATAAAGAAAGTATGGCACATGTACACTTTAGAGTACTACTCAACGGTAAAAAAATAATGAAATCTTGAAGTTTCATGCAGATGGATTGAATTAGAAAACACTATCCTGAGTGAGGTAACTCAGACCCCAAAAAAACGAATATGGTATGTACTCACTCATAAGTAGATACTAGGCATAAACAAAAGACTTCAAGTCTATAGTTCAAGATCCTAGAGAAACTATAAGTAATAAGGTGAACCCAAAGAAAATCATACATAGATCCCCCTGGAAATTGGAAACAGACAAAAATTTTGGAGCAGGGGGGCAGGGAGTGGAAGGAAGGGGAGAAGGGGGTTGAGGAGTATTTGAGTGAATGGGATAGTCAAGATGGAGGAAGAACAGATATAAGGGCAAGGATTGAGATATCTTGATTGAGGGAGCCATTATGGAGTCAGCAAGAAACCTGGCTCTAGAAAAATGTCCAAGAACTCACAGGAATAAACCCAGCTAAGACCCTAAGCAACCGAGGAGACGGTGTCTGAACTGACCTTACCCTGTTGTCAAACTGATGATTATCTTAAATATCACCATAGAACCTTCATCCAACAACAGATGGGAACAGAGGCAATGACCCACCTTGAAGCACTGGACTAAGCTCCCAAGATCCAGTTGAAAAGTGGAAGCTCCCAAGATCCAGTGGAAGGAGTGAGAGTATGAGCAAGAAATTCAAGACCATGAGGGGTTCATCCACTGAGACAATTTTCTTGAGCTCACCAACTCCAACTGGACTAGGAATCAACTCTGAAGGGGGTTGACAGTTGGGGAAGACTGAGGGGCCAATGATAGTGACACTGGGATTTGTCTCTATGGCATGTACTGGTGTCTTGGGATCCTATTCTCTTTGGATGTAAGCCTTGCTCAACCTAGATGTAGTAGGGAGGGCCTTGCACTTTCCACAGGGTGAGGTGCATGGCACTTCCTTATGGTTGGAGGGGTGGGGGGAGGGTATGTGGAGGGAGAGGGAGGGGACTGGGAGGAGGGGAGGGAGTGGGAATTTGGATTGGTATTTTTAAGTAATAAAATGATAGTAAAATAATAATTATTAAAAAAGAAGAGCCACAACTTAAGAGTGAGATTCTGCTTATTAATCAAGAGTTTTAAATGTTCGTAGTGTATTTCTTATAAATAAGCTGGATAGGAGGGAGACCAAGGGAAACACAGTTATTTTAAATTGCATATATTATGTGTACTACTATAGCTTAAATTATATTTTGTAAAATTGTTTTGTTTATAACATTTTAATTACTCAAATCTTCAGCTAGGAATTTTTTTTTTCAGCTAGGAATTTTTATAAATCACTTTTTTTCCCCTTTTCCATTACTGATTAAGACAAATGAGTTCCCTCATGCCTCTAATTCCCTTACTGATGAAAACACATACAGGCTTTTTATATATCACTTTTTTTCCCTTTTCCATTACTGATTAAGACAAATGAGTTCCCTCATGCCTCTAATTCCCTTACTGATGAAAACACATACAGGCTTTGGTTGAGTATAATGAGCCTTTATGCAGAATTTTGGTTTTGTAACTTGATTTTCATTTCTGAGTTAATATATAGAGATAAATTGAAGTTTTCAACATTTAATCTTAAAAATAATTTTTGAAGACTATGTTAGGTTTGATGTAGCCTGATGTTAATTCATGAAATACCAATTTACATAATATATTTCAAATATTTTGAATGCTGAGAACATAAAAATATGTGAAATGTATTTTGTAATTTTAAGAACATGCAAATGAGGACTGTGTGTAATAATGTCTAATTTCATTATGACAGGAATAATTAGTCATTCAACAAAATTCACTAACACTTATGAGTTAACTATTATAATAGGTACTGGCAGGCACACCAGTTTTAGGTGAGACAACCTGACTAGGAAAATTCTGGGAGAAGAAAAGGCAGAGATATAGTCACCAGACAGATAAAGAGGAAGAAAGATGAAAAAGTACCAAGCCATGTGGTTAAACATAGACAAGAATTATGTGTTTACTTAAGCTGTAAGAGCTAGTTAACAATAAGCTTGAGTTAATATGCCAAAAAGTTTATAATTAATATAAGCTTCTGTGTGTTTCTTTGAGACTGAATGGCTATAGGACTGGATGAGATGAAACTTCCATTAACAAACAGACACAGAGGAAGAAAGATGAGTGTACCTTACTGAGAAAAGGTACAAGCTACACAGGTGATATAAACAAGTATGGGTTAATTTAAGTTGTAAGAGCTAGTTAATAATGAGCCTGGACTAATAAGCCAAACAGTCTATAATTAATATAACAAGCCTCTGTGTGTTTCTTGGGAGTGAATGGCTGTGCGATTGGGTGGGACAGAAATTTCTATCTCCACCAGTGAAGAAATTGAAAATATGGTCACCATGCTTACGTTGAAAAACCATTGTAAGTGAATTTAATACTGATAAAATGTAGAAAGTGCAGAAGCTGCAAAAGTAACTGAGTATATCTGTCTGCATGTCTATCATCTATCTATCTGTCTGTCTATCTATCTATCTATCTATCTATCTATCTATCTATCTATCTATCTATCATCTATCTATCATCTATCATCTTTATCTATCATTTATCTATCTATCATCTACCAATCATCATTCATTTCTATGTGTGTGTGATATATGTATGTTTACACGCAAGTGAAAAGGAGGGCATTTGGTGTCCTTCTTTATTCTTCTCTTCCTTATTTCCTTTACATTGTTTTGCTCACAGAACTGGTGCTACCATTTCTTTTGCTAGCCTGGCAGCCAGAGAGTCCCAATGATCTCCTATGCCATGCAGTTAGTGATGAGTTACAGGTAAACTGGAAATTTCCAACTTTTTAAATAGGTGCTTAAGCTTATAATAATAGTGCTCATGTTTCCATAGCAAGTGGTACACCCTTTGAGCCACCCCCAACTCTTTATCTGAGTTTTAACAAGGAATGTGATGAACACTAGATAAGGAAAATACTTTTATAGATAACAAATGAGATTTGTGAAGACATATAAAGAAGCCTTATAGTTTTGTAGCACACCTGACAAGAAGGGTGGAAATAGGAAGTGATAAAGTTGTAATACACCTGACCAAAAAGGGTAGCAAGTCTTGGAAGGCTTAAAATCCGCAAATGTCTGGAACTTCATTCTAAGGACAAAGAGAAGCCACTGTCTCCTATTATGTTATGAAGAGTGATTTTGTTTGTGATTTGTGTTGGAATGCTGTAGATGGAGCTGCGGGCTGTGTTCCTGCCACCCGGCTCCCAGCCACCTGGCTAGCTTATGCCCTGAAATAATTACACGGAAACTGTATTCTTTTAAACACTGCTTGGCCCACTAGTTCTAGCCTCTTAATGGCTGATTCTCACATCATAGCTAACCCATGTTTAGTAATCCGTGTAGCACCAGTCTTACCGGGAAAGATTCAGCATGTCTGACCTAGTGGCTTGCTTCATCGCGTCTGCCCTTGAGAGCAGAGGCATGGCATCTGACCTCACTTCCTTCTACCCAGCATCCTGTTCTGTTTACTCCACCCACCTATGTTCTAACCTATCAAGCCAAGCAGTTTCTTTATTAACCAATGACCTTCCTCCATCAGAATGCCTGTTGCTATGGGAAGTTGAAAAAAGCTCTTAGTAGATCTCACGATGTTTTGAAGTGTTACATTAATCTAAAAGTTGTGGACAGTTTATAACTCAAGATGTTCAAGGATACAGATAAACAAACACAGATATCCATTGGATTTTGTGAAAGCAGAATTAACATTTGATGTTTAATGTGACATAGAATTTAGACAAAATTTTGTCTAGTCTTAGATTAAAGCAATAATAGTATATTTGAAGCTATCTAAGATGGGATAGGCTGTAGAAGGTTTGCAGAAACTAATTTTGCAAGAGAATTTGAGATTGTGTAAGGATATTCAAGAAGGAATGCCCACCACACATGCAATGATTAGTTCAACTTTTCAGTTTGAAAAACTCTGGAATCACCTTGAAAGATATACACACAAATATACAATGATTGATAGAGAAACAGTGCAGATTTTATATATAGATGGAAGGATGTGGAACAGGAGAAGTTTATGGGATATGGTTGGCCCGGGGGCATATCTATGAAGGATTGACATGATTGTCAGCTGATCTGGGAAGACACGGCTCCATTGTGTGTAGTATAGTTCCCTAGTTTTGCATTCCTGGATTGAATAAGAGTAGAGAAGAATTACTGAGTACTAAGTATGCACACATTCTCTTTTCTCTGCTCTTGGTTGAGAATGTGTTGTGACCAGATGCTCAAGGTCTACACTTTTGATCCCTCTGCAATAATGCTTATAATGTGGGATTGTGAGCTATAAGAAACTCTGCCCTGAGTTACATTTTGTCAAGGAGTATTTATGACAGAAATTCAAATGAAACTAGTGAAAGGAAATTATGTGTATCAATCTGAAGATGGAGATAGAGATTTTGGATATATTTTTTACAGGCCAACTCAATTTATTGGAGAAAAAGTAAACATCTAAAACAAATATATAGAGTTAGTCCAACACATTAACCTCAAAAGAAAACAAGTATCTAGCACAGTGTGACTACATGGACTTCACTTGAAAATAGTGCCTTTAATGCTGCTGGGAAGTTTACCTAGCAAGGACAATGTAGGAGTCCATACAAGCCAAGCAATGAGAACATCAGAACCTTAGTAATTCTGTGGACTGCAGCACAAAAGCTCTGAAACATACTTCTACAAATGTACCTCACTAATGTCCCAGGTGCTTGTCCAAACAATGTAATTACCAAACTGATCATCTTTTAATTTTCTATTCAGAAATCTACCAGACACTGACACATTTTAGTAGTACCTCAGACCAGTGTTTCCAGTGATTGAAATTCCCGAGCATCTTCATCCCACACCAATTCAGGTACAAGGGCTGCTTCTGGAAATCTGCATACCTCGCACTGCCAATTCTTCTGATGACTCACTTCTTGCATTTAACTCTGAACACTTCCCACTTGCAAAGAACTATTTGACTTCTTGTGAAACCTTAGTTAACTTTCTTTACCTGTTATAGGCTGCAACTTCCTATACCCTTTTCAAAGAAATCTGAATTTCAAGCATGTGGGATTTTCCTCCTATACTTTAATAATTTTGTCTTTCTCAGTTTAAAAATGGTAATTGAGCTTTTGTACTGGCTAATTCCAAATGTCCCAGTGTCCTAATCTATAGTACATAACCTACTTCTACTTGTTATTAAATTTTGGATTAATTCTAGCTCTGCAAATAGTGTGACACATTATTAGATGCTAACCAGCATAGGTCAAGATGTGAACTCTATCAATAGAATTAGGAGTCAATGGCTTATGGCAGGAGTCATTACAGGCACATTCTGCAGCACAACATGAGTTGTTATGCATTATTTCATTGTAAGAGAATTTTAACATGTGAGAGGCTGAGGTAGAAAGATTATCACATATTTAATTCCAGGATAATCAGGGCTACAGGGTGAAACTATGTCTAAAACAAAACACCCAATCAACCAAGCACACAAAAAGAAATTAATTTGAGGTTGTAATGTTAAAGGCTCTCTTATAATATCTGTAGATATTATCACTTTTAGTAGAAGAGTACAAATTAATATTTAAATAAATCATATAAAATTTCAATTACCTTCATTTAAAAATGAATAAAGAAAAGCCCACAGACTCTAAACTTTTTCCATACTTATAGAATTAAATCCAGACCCTGTGTTCTCTATCTCACACTTAGTTTTATATACAAACTTTATTATTTTGATGATAGAAATGAGATCTAATATATTTTTAATTCCTGATACATAGGAATTGGGTTAGCATTCTGGAAGCGAAGTGAGCATTCATGCAGAGTTGAGCTTCTATAGAGGTTTAGGGCCAAATTGAAGGATGTATTTCCCTGGGAAACCTATTTTCTAAATGTTTATACTTTTAGACAAATAGGACAAATTGGAAAGTCTAAAACAATTGCTAATTCTCTGTTGTCCTACAAATGGAACAACTCAGGGATGAGTTAATTTCTACTAAAATTAAGGGAAACACAATGGTGAGGAAGTTATAATATGTATGTTTCCTCATTATCTGCAGGCTTCTAACTAGAAATTTTACACACTATCTCTCTATGAATTCTTTGGGACATTATCTTTTTAATGCAAAATGATTGCTGGCTAATCATTCTCTTTTCACTAGAGATGTTTGTTTTTGTTTTTATGGATAAATTGTAAAATTTATGTTTTTATTTTGAAAGTATAATGATCCAACACAGTAAGTCCTTTAAAGTTATGGGTTCAAATGGCAGCTTAGAGCCTCAAAATGCTCAGTTTATAGATCATTTTAGAAAGCTATGTTTTAAACCATTTTGGAAGTCCATTATGCTAAGCTACATTTTAAAGATTGCATAATTTGATTAAATTGACATTTAAATGTCAAGTACTTTCCCAGCATTTCCTCTGTCATGATTGCTCACTGCTGAGACACTGTATGCAATTATGAAAGTTTTCTCTCCCTTCATTAATAAATGGTTTCTCTTTAACCTCATGTATTGTTAAGTTCCAAAGCGAGGCTGCCTCTTCCAGAGAATAGACTCCAGGGTAACTCTGATTGACTGCTCACACTACTCGAAATTCTAGTATTTAATTACATAAAATATCTAAGAGAAGGAAAGATTACTTAAGCAGCTAAGTTATAGCCCTGACAGATTCTAAGTGTGTAAACTGATGTTGCAATATAATTTCTCAGAAATGCTGTTACTGTGGAAACTTGAATTTACATTTCAAATGTATATCTAATTTTGAATCTGTCTCATATGGATTATTGTAAAAATATATTGTGTATACACACACACACACAAACATACACTCACCTCTAGGTATATAGACTCACTGAAATAGGATCATACAGAAATGCAAATTAAATATGAGCATTTTGTCATTTAAAATTAGAGGAGACTTAAATAATCTGTTAGTCAGCATTAGTAAAGTTGTAATAGGGGCTTATGCTAACCACTAATAGAAATATTAATTGCAAGTTGATTGGAATTTACCATCAGTTCTTTGAAGGCATATCCCTGTGGGGAGGCACACAAAAGTGGGTTTGTTATATTTTGATGAAAGGTCAGAGAATTCAAGCCTATTCCTACTCCTTCAAGGATATGCCAGGAGGTTTCAGCCAAGTAGTGGCTGCTTACAGAATACTTGGTCTAAGGTGTAGTTGTTGCATGTCCTGCCTAAAAAACTGAATACTTAACTCTGGATATAGTTGCTTGATGCTTCAGGCACTGAAGCAGGTAATTGCTTTGGTTTTCCTTTCTATCATGTTAAAGCAGTCTTTTGCCTTCTTCCTTCCTCCCATTTTGAATTGGGTATATAAGCATATGGAAAATAAATTCAAGTGAATTAAGTATTCACTGGATTGCCCTCCCGGTTCTATTCTGTGTTTCTGTATCTCTGTTCCTGCTACCTAATATTTCTAATCTTTATACCTTTTACCCTGGAAGATACAACCCCCCCTTGAGGATGAACCCAGACTGATGTTGCTCTAACATGGGGCCATGACACCTATGTGTTTCTGAGGTTATTTGCAGAGAGGATTAAATAGGAAGAAAGGCCTATGCTGAACATGAGTGCACCATGCTGTGAGTAGTGTTTGCAACTCCTTAAAAAGTACATGAAGAGAAAGGATGAACATCAGCTCTCATCTCTTTGCTTTTTGTCTTAAACTCAGTGTGATTAGCAGCTTTCCACTCCGATCAAAGTAAGAGCTCTTCCATTACTGCATGTCTCCTTAATGGGATGAACCCTTAAACTATAGTCCACAATAAACCTTTCTTGTCAGTTATTTAGTCATACAGACAAGAAAATATGCAGTATTCCAAGATTACTGATTGATAACCTGTAAGAAATAAAATTTATGAGTATAGATGATGAATCCTAGGTAAGGTTCTAAAAGGCTAATATGAAGAAGATTTTCTCATCTCAGTAATTTAGCAATCGCCAGAAACAAGAAACAATTCTATTTTCCAAACCAAATTGTTTCACAATGGTTGGGTTGCATAGTTACATTTACAATATGAATTCAAATTAGGAAAGGGTAGAAAAATGTGATAATTTCAGGAAAAGCTGATGGGTCAATGTGGGACCCTCAGCCCTTATTTTAAAAGGGGCAAGAAGAAATTTTCTAGCAGAATGTTTTCTCAGGAAGATAGTGGCCTTCCCCTCTCCCACCCAGGAGATTCCCACAAGGTCACTTAGCTCAGCCCAGCCAGCAACCTGGTACAGGCTGATAAAGATGGCCTAACTCAAGAACAGTGGCCTTGCTCTAAAAACAAGGAAAAAGCTAATTTAACAGAATGGGAGGGAGCAAAAGTCCTTGTACCTGTGCCAAAGCATCTTCAAAGATTCTCTTTGTAGTTTATGCCTTTAAAAGCTTACCCCACAGAGGAGATACAACTTCTCTCTACCTTGTTGTAATAGGGATGGAGATGAGATCCAAACATGTTTGTATTATGCTGATTAAACCATGCTTATTACAGTCTGGGCCTCTCTGGTAGTCTCTCTCTGGGGGTCGTAATCTGGGCACAACAGTCCATATATGTGATTTTAATATATTCTTTTGCAATTTCCAACTTATAACAAATTAAGTATAATAGGCAGTAATTACAATGAGTATAAGATGAAAACTTCCAGAAATAGTAAATAATTTTCATGCTTAAGACCAAAGCTTTCCCCACACCTCTGCTGCAGAGAATCATGGGCTACAAAAGTTCTTCATGCCCAGCATTGATGACTGAAAGATAAAAATCAGGGGAGGATTGTTCTAGGAAGAAAATAGGAGTTGTAAAAGTCAGGGCTAACAAGTAATTTGTGCAATTTTTGTTTAATTAAAATTTTCTCTACTCTTTGATTGTAAGCCCTCTAGGGCAGGGCCTTCTACATGAATCTGTCTTCAGGATCTTATATAATACTTTGATATTATTGAATATTACTAAAATTTAATGAAGCAAATAAAATTATAGAGTATTTCTTAGTTCATTTATTTGAATGTAGGTTCATAGAATATTTCTTTTAGTAATGAAACACATTTTCAGATGTTATTCTCAGAATTGAAACTAAATGGTAGTGCCTGTGAATCTGGTTAATTACCCAGTTAGAGGGTGAGAAAAAACTATAAAGGCAAAATGAAATCTCAGGCAGGAGGATACAGGTGGAGAAGCATTTGTGGTTTTAATGAACTTCTCGTAAATCAATCTAAGGCTGAAATAGTTATTTTTTAAACAAAATATCTGCAAAATGCAGTTTAAAGAAGGAAGGAAGGATTTATTTGGACTCAGGGATGGTGTCAGGGGTTTAAGGGAAGTTATCAAGTTGCTTCTGATACCACAAAGTAAAGAGATTTGAATCTTGGTACTCACTTTCTTCTTTTTATTCAGTCTATGACACAAGTCCAAGTAAGAGTCTTTCTCATAATTAGCATAGTTCAAACCATCTCAAGTAATACAATCTAGAAATTCTATTGATTTGGCAAAAAATTTCTCTTCTAGGTGATACTACATCTTATCCAGTTGACAATATGTCTTAACCATTATAGGGAAAGAAAGAAAATCTAAAATTTTCTCCTTCTTTAGAACATTTGAACTTTTATTAGATAAAGTGAACTACATAAAGCTTAATAATCCTATTATAACCAAAGGAGACTGTATAAATGTAAAAATTTTCTAATCATAAAGACCCAGGTTAAAGAGTGGTCATCTAGATAAAAATCAGGGATCTGGTCTCTGTTCTAGAAACAAGAACATTGTCCTATGTAGGAGTCCTTGAATATGTATTCTTCAAGATAAGATGCCTCAGTCCTGACCTTGACTCTGCAAGTCAACATCAACTTCTGCTAAAAATGATGGATGAAACCTTGGGCTACAAGAAATGGAACAGCTTAAATTTACCTTATCCATGATATTCCAGGTGATTGAGCCACTCCTCAGAGCACCTGTAGAAAGACTGAACTGCTCTGAAACCTGAATCTGTTATTGTTACATCGTCCTCTGTGATACGAAAGATTGATGATTTACTCACCCAACCCTTCACATACTCTAAATGTGGAAAGCACCTGACAACAAGCTAACAAATACATCAATTTAGAAATAAGTATCAAAGGAAATAAGCATATGAAATGAGTCGGTAAGAGGGATAACTTAATAGGATATCAAGAATTAGTCTACTTCAAAATTTCTTTAATGGTATGAATACTTTTGCTCTTGCAATGAGAGAAAGGACTTGGTTTGGAAAGCTGAGAAGTACTTGGCTATATTTGTATATGTCTGCATTCATAAGTATATATTTAACAATAATAATCAAATAAGAGAAACCACCAATTTGAGAAGTAACAAGGAGGTGTTGAAAGAATGAAAGGGAAGGTGGGAAGTAATAGCAAATATTTAACTGAAAATATATTTTAAAAAACAAAAATATAGGAGATAAAATGATGTGGGAGCATCACATATCAATCTGTAGATTTCATTGGTTAATTAATAAAGAAACTGCTTGGCCTGATAGGTTAGAACATACGTGGGTGGAGAAAACAGAACAGAATGCTGGGAGGAAGAAGACAGATGCATGCCACTCTTCTCCAGGGCAGACACAATGAAGCAAGCTGCCAGGTCAGACATGCTGAATCTTTCCTGGTAAGCCACACGGATTATTAGAGATGGGTTAAGCAAAATATGAGAATTAGCCAGTTAGAGGCTAGAGATAATGGGCCAAGCAGTGTTTAAATGAATACAGTTTGTGTGTTGTTATTTCGGGTATAAAGCTAGCTGGTGGCCAGGATCCGGGGGGCAGAACACAGCCGCTGCTCATACTACAATAAAAAATAAAAGTGCCATGTAAGGTAGCACATAACTTGTGGGAATGGGCAACTTGAGACCCATGCTCCGAGAGTAAGCCCACACCTGACCCTTCCTCGAGGCCAGAAAACAGAGTCTAGAACGCCATGATGTCTAGGAGAGAACCAAGCATGATTAGCAGGAAAAAAGCTAAAAATAAATCCTTATGATAGTCTGCTATACTTGTAGACCCCAGCCTAGCATCCATCATCAGTGAGGCTCCGTCCAACAACTGCTAGGATGAAATGCGGAGTGCCACATCCAGACATAAGACGGAGTCCAGCAAATCCAGCAGAGGAGGAGGAAGGACTGTCTGTGTCAGAGGGGTGAAAGATACTACAGAAAAAAAAATGGCCTACATAATCAACTAACCTGGACTCATAGGGGCTCACAGGGACTAAACCGACAATCAGGGAGATTGTATGGGTCTTCTGCATACATGTAATGGTTGTGTAATTTGGTTTCTTTTGGGACTCCTAACAGTCAGAGCAGGGGCTGTCTCTGACTTCTTTTACACCTTTCCTCTTACTAGGTTGTTTCATCCAGTCTTAACATGAAGAGATATACCTAGTCCTATAACTTTATATGCTGTGTTTGGTTGATATCTCAGGGAGGCCTGCCATTTTCTAAAGGGAAAGGAAGAGGAGTAGATCTGAGAGAGAAGAGAGATTGGGGGAGATTATAGGATGTAATATATAAGAGAAGAATAAATAAAAAGTGTTTGTCCAAGTCCGTTTGTTGCTGAACTTTAGTGATGGTTGGGTAGACACATGATTCAGAAATGGTGCATCTTAAGTGTTTGGGGGAAAGCCAGAACCTTGCAGTGTTAAGAACTTCACTCTTTTAAAATGTTCTTCCCCCAGACATTGTTGGTTATAAAAAAAAAAAAATGCTGATCTGAAGGTTAGATTTGACAGTGTTTTGAAGTTTAGTGCTCATAATCTCAAGATTATTTCTAAGGAAGCAGGTGAATGCACTTCTCAATACACTAAAATTTAAGTACACTGTACGACTTCTAAAGAATTCCGGATTGAAAAGTCTTGGGTGAAAGACTAATTGAAACATTTTTACAGCAATGTGAGCAAACAAATTTGAAGGATGTTAGTTGTTGAGAAAAGGACACTATGAAGATGAAATTTTCAACATTCTAATTTTAGTGGTGATTGTTTGGAAAATTATCCAGGGCAAATGGAGCTTTTTACCTAAGTGGCCTTTGCTGTCACAAAGCCAAAAGCCCAACTAATTCCCTTCTTTTTACTTAGAAATTTCAAGAAGAGGCCCATCGGTGTAGAAGACATCTTTAGTGTGCAAATCATACTAATCATGCATGCTTATGCAAAAACAAACTCATATGACTACCAGCTTCCTGTGACATGCCATGAGGACTACTGGTCATGACTTGATTCATGATAATACACACATTTAGTCAGCTTGATTTTTCTCTGGTGATCTCTTTCCAATACTCACCACATTTAAAAGCAACCACATGCCGAGGAGGACTACTGGAACTGGGAGATGGCTGAGTATTATATATACAACACTATATAATACTGTATATAACACCTATAACAATGCCATATATAACACTATAACAACACTATATAATGTTGATTTCTAGAAATCAGTTAATCTTTAGTTACTCAGCTTCTTCTCATGTTTAGTATAGAAGTCAATGTTTTTAAGGAAAATGATTTGTGACTGTGTTTAAGTGTCTTTCTTTTGGAAGGCCTTGGATGGATACTCAAAGCTCATTTGTGCTTAACTCCTCACCTGTGTCCCCTGACAGGTTCCAAAATCCTAAGTAAGAGGCTGGTTGAAATCAACAAGAAGTCTGTTCAATGTGTTTCAGCAAGTGTGCTTCCTTACCATCTCAATAGTAGCTCAAAGCGAGCTGCCAATGAGCTACAGAATGGAGTGGCGAGTGTATGTGTCCTTTGTTCCGTCTGCACCATAGCTGCATTCTGTCCAGGCCTCCTGGCAGATTCTTCTAATCTCATTAATTAATGAGATCAAAATAAAATCCATCACCTCTACATGAAAACCCAGGAACATATGCACATCAAGTAATTGTTTTGCATATGCTTACAGTGGGTTTAAGGGAGAGTTTCTGCATTCTATTCTGTATTGTTATGGACAGAATATTTTTTTGTTATTAAGACATATGAAATCATCTGCATCTCTCTCAAACATTCATCTGCCAGCTCTCCAATTCTCCTATGGCATGTTGGCTGGCATGTGCTTTATGAAAACATCACAACTGACATAGGAAAGAAGTATCATTGTGGTGCTGTTTACACACTTGAATCAGGTCTCTCTCTCTCTCTCTCTCTCTCTCTCTCTCATATATACTCATATATGTATATATATATATATATATATACATATATATCACATATACTCATTTTCCTTTAAAGGAGATATATTGGTGAACACTAAAACTTAGCAATGTTCACTTGATTATCCTTCAGTTAGTGTGACACATATATTTTATTCACTTTTGCTGTGACACAGAACACCATGTACTCTTTTCAAAGTTATTTGGGTCATCTATCTATCTATCTATCTATCTATCTATCTATCTATCTATTAAGACGAATATTTACTAGATCCTTGTGTGTTGCTTACCTTTGAGGTGAGCCACAGTTCTTGAGTGGGTTTAGCTTTTACAAAGATCTCCTTGCCGGGCAATGGTGGCGTACGCCTTTAATCCCAGCACTCAGGAGGCAGAGGCAGGCGGATCTCTGTGAGTTCTAGACCAGTCTGGTCTACAGAGCTAGTTCCAGGACAGGCTCCAAAGCCACAGAGAAACCCTGTCTCGAAAAACAAACAAACAACAACAACAAAAAAATACAAAGATCTCCTTGTCCCCAAAGAATAAAACATGCTGTTAAATATCTTAGGTAGTTTGACTCTTTTTTTTTCTATCTCTTTTCTTTCGTAGACTTATGCAAGATAGATTACAAGTAAGGAAAATATATCAAAATTGGGGTATATATTTCTCTTTCTCTGGGTTATTATTCTTCTCTTCCAACAATAGAAACAAATTTGTAGTAATGTCTTTTCAGGAATTGAGAAACATTGATTACTGGGTTCATTAACAAATGTTTCAGGCAAAGTCTTGTTTTAAGAGTATAAAGAAAACAACTTTATTCTCACCTCTTTGAAAATCATCACTACATTTTAAAAGAAACAAGTAGCAACAGAATCCCAATCCACTTACAATTTTTTCTTTGTACCTGTTTTGCTTTTATTTAAATGTATTCTATTTATAACTTCATAGAACAATAGCCTGCAGTGAATCTTGCAACTGTTACAAATGAAAAAAAAATAAAACTTTAAAGGTGACATCAGGCTCTGGACATAATACCATGGACAATTGAGGTATTTCACACCCAGGTCCCTAGAGGATCATTTTATAAGGTTAAAGTTCAAAGCTCTTGTGATTATTCTTCAGGTTAATGAGTTGATTGTCACAGGGCAGAGATATTTTTCTGAGAAAACATGTTTGATGTACGAAAATATAAAGTTTGGGAAAGACTAGCAGAAGGCAAAGAGTAAGTTTCTTTTCTGGATTAGAACAAGTGCTACTGAGTCATTAAAAGTCTAATTTTCTCTCCTGAAAGTAAGACATCAAGATATTAAGAGGTGATATCATCTCTAGTTTAAGAATAGCTTACAAGACATCTGATCATAAACTTTATAATGCAGCTTTTAGACTCTGATACATATAGATATTTAATATATGAAGCCTTGTAATAGGATTGCTGGAGAACGTGGTACTGATGACAAAGGCCAAGCATCCTTCTCCAGGTATTCCTGGGAGAGCACTGATGTGCTGACAGGATGCAAAGGACTCCTAAGGACATAATGCACTTTTGCAGGGCCTTAGAAAGTGTCTTCCCATGAGAAAACAGTATGGGTATTCTGTTTTAATCACTAGATTACACTTAAAATTACTACAATCAAAGAAGTTGAAAATCTAGTTGTTATTTGAAATGTAGACATTAGTAAAAGACTATAAATGAACTACTTTCTTTGCCCCACAAAAATAGGAACTTTCATTGTTTTGTTTTCTTTTCTAGGCTGTTTCAAAATTTATATTTAATTTTTATCTGGGACTCTTCAAAAAATTCAGAAAATTTTTCATGCACTACTACAGTTCTTGTCTATGTGGACTGGATCAAAAAAATCCCCTCACCATATAATAATCAAAACACAAAATATACAGATTAAAGAAAGAATATTAAGAGTTGCAAAGGAAAAAGGGCAAGTAACTTATAAAGGTAAACCGATCAGACTTACACCTGACTTCTCTATGGAAACCATGAAAGCCAGAAGGTCCTGGATAGAGATACTGCAGAAACTAAGAGACCATGGATGCAAGCCCAAACTGCTATGCCCAGCCAAGCTTTTGTTCACTATCAATGGAGAAAACAAGACATTCCAGGATAAGAACAAATTTAAACAATACGTAGCGGCAAATCCAGCCTTACAGAAAGTTATAGAAGGAAAATCACAACCCAAGGAATCTAACATTGCCAACACTGCCTACAATAACTCAGGCATCTAGTGACCCTTCACCAGCACAACTCAAAGAAGGGGGACACACAAACTTTACTACCAAAAACAATAAGAACCGGAGTAAACAACCACTGGTCATTAATATCACTTAATATTAATGGACTCAATTCACCTATATAAAGGCACAGAGTAAGAGATTGGATACAAAAACAGGATCCTCTCTTCCTGATTTGGTAGAAAAGAACAATTTTCAAGTAAAATTGGAATCTGTAAGGTAAGACTGTGTTTGTCCTTTAAGTTTGTACTAAGATAGTTAATTAAATGTATTTAGACAATTTTTCTATATTAACTAATAACACAAACTGCTTAGTAGATAAACTTATTTTTTGGTCTAAGGATCAAAATATTTTTATAACCCTCCAATAAAATGTAACATTTCATCATGTGTTTATACTTAATTAGCATTTACCTTGATAAAAGCTATTTAAATTAAATGTGACTTTTCCTTTCTGAAGCATTATATAAAAATATCTGTTTTTATGTTGTTGAAATTTCATGAGGAATGAGGAATGGCCTGAGGCTAAATCTACTTTAAAATCTGGCTTGCAATAATTTATTCATAGTTAATTCACTACTCAAAGACTTTCCATTTAAAAAAATCAAAATAAGACATATCAAGTAGTAACCAATGTATTTCTTCAAAGTGAAGTCAGAATGTGCAGGATGAGCATTAATAGTTGCCTGTATATTCTTAGTTGGCTTCTTGACAATGCAATATAGGTACAATAAGCTTCATTCTACCCTCCCTATGTTTCTGATGATGTGAAGCTATATGCACATGTACACAAGTCTACATCTGTGTAGGTATGTGTACAGATTCTAGGTTGATGCTGAATCCCTTTCTTATTTGTTCTCCACTTTTATTATTGAAGCTGTCTTATTAAGTGGGGACCTCACCATTTTAGCTAGTTGGACTAGCCAATTTGCTTCAGGTATTCCCTGTTTCCTTCCCCAGCACTAGGATTAGTGGTGACTGCCACACCCAAACGGCTTTTATTTGGTGTTGGAGATAAGATTCTGATTCTCATACTTGTATAATGAGTGCTTTTATAGGCCAGGTCAGCTCCTCAGGCCTCAAATCCTACATCTTTGACATAAGCCAGCGTGAGGCTTGCATCCACATGATGAAAGTCATGGTGGGTGACTGCAGTATTTCTGTAATAAAGGAAAAATGCACAGGGAACACATAAGAGTTATCCTCACATTCCTTCTTATAGGTTCCTGATACTGCATTGTGGATACAATACATATAATTTAACCTTCTCCTATGTCTGTGAATCAAGGATGCTCCTAATATTTTGCCATTTGCAGGCAATGCTGCAATGAAGAGTGGTGTGAGTACGTACTCTTGGAAAGAAATCTTTAGTATGGATTCCCAGAAAAGGCATTTCTGTGTCATAAGTGTATATGTAGTTTATGTTAGGTCTTTCTTTTTTCTTTTTATTTTGCTTTTTTTCTTTTTTGAGACAGGGTTTCTCTGTAGCTTTGGATCCTGTACTAGAACTACCTCTTGCAGACCAGACTGGCCTCAAACTCACATAGCTTCACCTTCTGCCTCCTGAGTGCTAGAATTAAAGGCACACACTACCACCACCTAGCTAGGTATTTCTTTGCCTAAGACTTGATAATTTTTTAATGGAAGAGGTTTCTGTCCTGCCTGCTCCATTTATAATTAATGTAGACCTCTGTGTGTTTCTTTGGGACTGAATGACTGTGGAACTAGGTGGGAGAGAAACCTCACTCAACATACGAATATCTTTGTTTTTCTACAGCAAACCCCTAAGGATTATTTACTGGATAGATAAAAATGCATTTCACTTAATTTCTATTTCCCTAATTGTAACTTTAAGAGGGCAAATATGTTTAAAATTTCTATTAACTATTATTTATCTATCTATCATAGATTAATCATCTATCATCATCTTTCTCCTTATGTGTCATCTATTTATCATATACTCATTATCATTATTGTTGTCATCATCACCAATCTTCCTAGCTATATATCTGTCTGCCTGTAACCATTTTATTTGTCTGTTTGTCTGCATATCATTGATTCACCTGTGTATTATTCTATCTTATGAACATTATGTCTGTTCAGGTACTTTCCTTAATTTTCCATTGTTTACTTTTGATTTCCTTACATTGTTGGGATGGTAATCATTTGTTCTTCATATTAAAAATACTTTCTCCTAATTTATCAGTTATCTATGATTTGTTGTTTTAACTTTTAAATTTGTATGTAACTTTTGTTAACCTTTCTCCACATGACTTGACAATAGCCAATTGCAGTTTTTAATAAGTTAAATTAATAAGTTAATGAGAAAATTCAATCTTCATAACATTTGTAGAGTCTTTCCACTTGCTCAAATCTGTTCTGGATCTTTCAGCACGGCTTCACTTTCATTAAAAGAATTTTGCACATTTCATCTCAATCTAAAGTACTTAATCTTGGCTGCAATTTAAAAACAGACTTCCTGCTTTACTTATACCCCTTTAAACTACGTAGAAAACCCCCAGTGATCATGTGTTTGTCTCTAATCAGCACCCAATGATCATGTGTCTGTCTCCAACCAACTTTCAGTGATCATGTGACTGCCTCCAATCTCATCTCTGTGCTTCAGAATGGTTTTTGAAAACGAGTTGTGTTCATGTTTCTTTCCATATCATTTAAATTCATTTTTCTTAAGATTAAGATGGAGCTATGAATTGGAACCGCACAGATTTTTATTTTCTGGTCCAGAGAGCAACTCTTCTAGCAATTCTCATTTTCTCTGTGGACTTTAGGCTATCAAGTTTTCTTTTTATGTGGTCCTTGTATCTCCTATTGTGACATTCCTATGTGATTCACCATTATCCTGCTATCAAGCAAATTCTTGGCCATCTACCTGTATTCAGACCTAAAGCCAGAAACCTCAAGCTTATATTTCCCAATCTTTAATTAGTTTGAGGCCTTCTTCCCACATGTTGGTGAGATCTACACTGCTTTGCAATCCTGCAACTGGAGCTAAACAGTATGTTATGAAGTTATTACACAGTAGCTTCATGAGGGAAAAGAGACTGTAAGGGATTTGGTTTATTTATTTATTTATTTATTTATTTTTATTTATTAAAGATTTCCGTCTCTTCCCCGCCACCACCTCCCATTTCTCTCCCCCTCCTCCAATCAAGTCCCCCTCCCTCCTCAGCCCGAAGATCAATCAGGGTTCTCTGCCCTGTGGGAAGTCCAAGGAACCCCCACCTCCATCCAGGTCTAGTAAGTTGAGCATCCACACTGCCTAGGCTCTTACAAAGCCAGTACGTTCAGTAGGATCAAAAACCCATTGCCATTGTTCTTGAGTTCTCAGTAGTCCTCATTGTCCGCGATGTTCCGGTTTTATCCCAGGCTTTTTCAGACCCAGGCCAGCTGGCCTTGGTGAGTTCCCAATAGAACATCCCCATTGTCTCAGTGTGTGGGTGCACCCCTCGCGGTCCTGAGTTCCTTGCTCGTGCTCTCTCTCCTTCTGCTCCTGATTTGGACCTTGAAACTTCTGTCCGGTGCTCCAGTGTGGGTCTCTGTCTCTGTCTCCTTTCATCGCCAGATGAAGGTTAATATTCAGGAGGATGCCTATATGTTTTTCTTTGGGTTCTCCTTATTTAGCTTCTCTAGGATCACTAATTACAGGCTGTAGAGTTTTATACCTTAGAGATTCTGTTTGAATGAGGATCAGGAGTCAGTTTTTAAAGTAACTCGTATTAATTTGTTTTGGATTAGGACATATTATAGTTATTGATAGGAGAATGATAAATGTTTTATGATATATTTGAATAACAAAATAATCATTTTATCTTAAAGAGCTTCTGTTGATGTTTAGGTATACATATTTAGAATTGATTATAATTTCTACAACTCATAAACACTTTCAACAATGTAGCAGGAAACAAGATTAACTCAAAAAAAAAAAACCAGTAGCCCTCCTGTATACAGATGATAAAAAGGCTGGGGAAAAAATGAGAGAATCAACACCCTTCACAATAGTGACAAATAGCATAAAACATCTCAGACTAACTCTAACCAAACAAGTGGAAGACTTGTATGACAAGAACTTTAAATCTTTGAAGAAAGAAATTGAAGAAGACACCAGAAAGTGGAAAGACCTCCCATGCTCTTGAGTAGGCAGAATTAATATATTAGAAATGGCAATCTTACCAAAAGCAATCTACAGATTAAATGCAATGCCCATCAAAATTCCAGCAAAATTCTTCAAAGACTTTAAAAGGAAGGTACTCAACTTCATTTGGAAAAGAAAAAAACCAAGGATAGGCAGAACAATCCTGTGCAATAAAAGAACTTCTGGAGGCATCACAATCCCTGACTTCAAACTCTACTACAGAGCTACATTACTAAAAACAGCCTGGTACTGACCTAAAAACAGACAGAAGGACCAATGAAACTGAACTGAAGACTTGGACATCGATCCACATATCCTCAAACACCTGATATTAGATAAAGAAGCAAAAAATATCAAATGGAAAAAAGAAATCATATTTAACAAATCATGCTGGCATAACTGGATATCAACATGTAGAAAAATAAAAATAGACCCATATCTATCACCATGCACAAAGCTCAAGTTCAAAGGGATCAAAGACCTCAACATAAAGCCAGCCACACTGAACCTTATTGAAGAGAAATTGGGGAAGTACACTTGAATGCTTTGGTACAGGGAACCACTTCCTAAATATAACCCCAGCAGCACAGGCACTGAGAAAAACAATTAATAAATGGGACCTCCTAAAACTGAAAAGCTTCTACAAAGCAAACGGAATGGTCAACAGGATAAAACGACAGCCTGCAGAATGGGAAAATATATTCAGTAGCCCCACATCAGACAGAGGTCTGATCTCCAAAATATTTGTTTGCTTTATTATTTGCCTGTTGGTTTGCTTTAAAGAGAGATAAAGACGGTTTGGAGTTGGGTTGATAGGGAAACCATGACCAGATTGTATTGTATGAAACAAAATTATTTTTTTAAAAAAATCAATCAAATTAAAAATAAGAATATATAAAAAAAAAATTGGACAACAAAAGATCACATAATCCAATAAAAAATGGAGTATAGACCTAAACAGAGAACTCTTAAGAGAGGAATCTAAAATGGCTGAAAGACACTTAAGGAAATGCTCAAAATCTCTAATCATCAGAGAAATGCAAATCAAGACAACTCTGAGATTCCATCTTACACCTGTAAGAATGGCCAAGATCTAAAACACTGATGGCAACTTATGCTGGAGTGGTTGTGGGGAAAAGGGAACACTTCTGCATTGCTGGTGGGAGTGCAAACTGGTACAGCCCCTTTGTATGTCAGTCTAGCGATTTCTCAGAAAATTAGGAAACAATCTTCCTCAAAACCCAGTAATACCACTTTTGGGTATATATCCAAAGGATGCTTAATCATGCCACAAGGACATGTGCTCAACTATGTTCATAGCAGCTTTATCATAGTTAGAACTTGGAAACAAGTAAATACCCCTCGATCGAAGAATGGACAAGGAAAATGTGGTACATTACATAATGGAGTATACACAGCAGAAAAAAAGTAATGAAAACCTGAATTTTGCAGGAAAATGGATGGAGCTAGAAAACATTATTTTGATTGAGGTAACCCAGACACAGAAAGACAATTATCAAATGTACCCATTCATAAGTGGCTTTTAAACATAAAACAAAGAAAGCCACTCTACAAACAACAATCCCAGAGAACTTAGGAAACAATGAAGACACTAAGAGAGACTTACATTGATATAATCTACATGGGAAGTAGAAATAGAAAAAGACAAGATATCCTGAGTAAATTAGGAGCATGGGGACCTTGGGGGAGGTTTGAAGAAGGAGGGGAGAGGCAGGGAGGGGATCAGAGAAAAATGTAGAGCTCAATAAATATCAATAAAAAAAAGAAAAGATTGATGAAGTTGAAAAATAAATAAAAATTTAATATGCATTAATATATAATTTATATCATTTCATGGGATTTTAGTTTATTCTTTCCCCAGATGATTGCAATTATTATAAATTTTCCTTAACCTTTGGTTTTTCTATTGTATTGATTATTATTAATATTTTTATTTGATGCCCCAATTTTATATAAGATATATTTTATATTCAGTGAGTTACACTTAACAATTTACTCTTGTTTTTTTATCCCTTAATTTCTCTACTGTCATCTCTTTAACTTGTATATAATTTTATTTCTATTTTCTTCATTTCACATCAATTTATTAGACCTCATTACATCCTATAATTGAAGATATAAGATAAAGTTAGACAAAATATTAATACAAGCATGCAAGGGACTGCATAAATACATTTGTTTTATGTTAAAATATTTAAATGTATGGAAAATGTTAATTCAAACTACCTGTGATTTTTATGTTTAATTATTAATTTGGCCCTAACTAGAGGCACCTTAAAGAGAGTTTCAATGAGAAATTATATGCATTAGATTGGCCTATGATATGCATGCCAATTAGAGATTTTTTTCCTTAGTTGCATTATAATAGAAGCTTTTCACCCAATGAGAATACAGATGGCACCAATTCATAAACTGAATCCTATATTATATCCTGTATTTTGAGGGAAGGAGTTCAGCCTAAGTCAGCTCATGTCCTTTCATTACTCTGTGCTTTTGATTGTGGTTATAAATCCTGTTTTGATTTCACCACCACAATGGTAGATGTAAGTTGGAAATGCGAAATAAAAAACCTTCCTACCTTAAAGTTGCTTTCTCTCATAGTGTTTCATCACATTAACAAAAATGAAACTTGGATACTAAATAAGTGACGGGTATTAAAATTTGCAGTATCAGTTCAAAATGTATATTAATTTTTATGAATTTCATTTTATGTCTCCATCATGTGTTATACAACTTACACTTTTCAGGCAGAATAGGATAAGTAAAATTTAGTCTTCATCATTGGTTTCCTTACATTATTTAATTACATTCTAAGAGGTTAAAACTATGTTTGCTTTAGACTGGTTGAAAGTACCTAAAATAAAATTTTGTTCTATATTCACAAGAACACAAGTGCCCATAAATAAATGCAAACACATGCAGATATAAATATTATTCTATAATGGAACTGATTCTTGACCAACATGTGATATAATCATCCTGATATAAAATACTGAAAAACTTTGAAGCCATGAAATTGCATATTATAAAACTCTTTGTTTTGAGCATTCTGAATTTCATGAAAGGGACTTCTAAAGAGATGTACTATGGTGAACATCATATTAAGTACCAACCCCCAATGTGTAAATGCACTTCCACTTGCAGCTAAGGATTTTCTCATTCCAAAAAGATATCTGCACATTAACATGTGCCAAGCAACTGTTAAGCACAGAAGAGAGAGTCTGGGTTTAAGAAAAATTAAATAAAGCATAGTAGCTTATGTGATATATCTTATGATCAGAGTAATCATAGTATGATTAATAGAAGCTATAAATGGTGTCCAATGAAGTTTCCTGGAAGGAGTAATACATTGGGTCTCAATAACATTCAACCAAAGCTATACCAAAATGGGAGGCAAATTAACAGAGCCTGGCGGGGGGAAAAAGATCAAGCCCAGCAATAACCTCCCAGGTAACTGAGAAAGAAAATGGCTGAAGAATAAGAAACCAGCATGTACATATGGCACACTAAAGAATTTTACTTCAATCAAAATTTAAGTGGTAGACATATATACTTTTTTGCAAAACTGGAACTAAGTTTTTCAGAAGGAACATAACGAGTCAGGAAGAGCAGTGAGGAGTAAATACATTAGTAAGCATAATAACTGATAGTGCTCAGGGTTAGATTGTATTGGCAGGGTAGAAGAACAAAGTTGCCTTAGTATGCTGAAGCCTTCTATTTTTAAGAAAAGACAAGAGAAAAGTCCAGGACATTAGCCCAACTTCTGGCCTGAACATCTAGGTAAATGTCAGCCATCAGCAGCCATCAGCAATATATAGACATCTGCTGACAAATAAAAAGAAAGTAAGACAGAGATTCTATTCAGGACTAGACAGATTCTTTGAAATTTTGCCAGCATTTGTCTAACTAGTTAGTCACATGGGATTTGAGCGCTTTTGTTGGCAGTAAGGCTTAAATGTAGAGGAAAGTAATTGGACCACATGGGACTGTCACCACTAATAGGAATGATTTTCTCTGGTTTAGCAAGATGTGCCTGGCATCAGCTTTCAATTGCCAAAGCAATTGTCGCACTAATGAAAGTAGAAGAGGATGATATGTTAGAATTTGGGATTATATTCCCTTCTCTAAAATGCAAGTGTCACACCAGAAATAAGCTGGTTCCAGTACCTTTTCCTCAATTACATAATGAATGAATCATATAAAGAGTTACCAAAAATGTTTCTGTTACTGTGAGCTTTGTCACAGTCCCAGTGATGGTGGCATCTCCCATAAATAGATGCACTTGACATGCATTGGCTACACCATGCAATGCAACATCACATCTCTGTGCACTGTTAGAAAAAAGATGATTCATATAGTTTTTCATTCATTAATTTATTCCATAAATATTTATTGTATATCTAACTCATTTGTATGCAATGATCTAGAAGCAGGAATTAAAATAATGGATGAAATAAACTCCATTATGATATCTTGAAGACATATGCAAATAAGCAAGCTAGATAGTGATAATTGTTATCATTATCTAATGAAATATTAATGAAGAAGAATGGGAGATGTGAGGTGTTATAGAGAAGGTGTCAGTAAAAGCAGCAGTTTCTTTATCAAAGAAAACCTCTTTGATAAAGGAATGTTTGAGCCAAGTAAAGCCTGGGGAAAAGTGCCCTGGGAGTACCAGGAAATAACTTCAGGCAGAGTTACCAACATTGGCAGGGCCTGAGCAAGGGAAACAGATAAAACAAAAATTGTCACTGTCATACAACTTGCACCTTAAATAGGAGGCAAAAAAGAGGAAAAGAAGGCATCAATGTAAATAAAAAGTTACAGTATTTCTTCTCACATAACAGATTGTAGGAAAAAAGAAAAATCAAAACCCTAGGAACTGAAACAAAAATGTCATGCATGTGATCAATCATCACACCAAATGAACAGTCAATGAGTTTGTGCTTCTCTTTAGTAAGGCCATATGCTACAAGCGTTCTCTAGAGAGCACAGCTGATTTCCTGAGTAATCCAACCATCTAATTGAAAGGCAGTTTTCAAAATCAAAGAGCAAGTTTGATGTAGACAAAAACAGTCCTAGGAAAGGATGCAACTTAATGGTAATCCTTTCTCCCATAAGTACTTTCCATATGTATTATTGAATGCAGAGAACAAAATTCCTCAACATACAAATGGTATCCATGAATGTTGTAAGAAAAGTCGCTTGTTGGTTCCCAGCTTCTCAGCCCTGAAATAATCACACAGAAGCTATATTATTTAATACACTGCTTCACTCATTAGCTCTAGCTTCTTATTGGATAACACTTATATCTTTTTAAATCATTATTATTAAAAATTTCCACCTCCTCCCCATCTCCCATTTCCCTCCCCTCCTCCACTCCTCTCCCCTTCCCTCTCTAGTCCAAAGAGCAGTCACGGTTCCCTGCCCTGTAGGAAGTCCAAGGCCCTCCCCCCTCCATCCAGTTTCAGGAAGGTGCGCATCTAAACAGACTAGGCTCCCTCAAAGCAAGTACATGCAGTAGGATCAAAACCCAGTGCCATTGTCCTTGGCTTCTCAGTCAGCCCTCATTGTCAGCCACGTTCAGAGAATCTGGTTTGATCCCATGCTTTTTCAGTTCCAGTCCAGCTGGCGTTGGTGAGCTCCCATTAGAACAGACTCACTATCTCAGGGGGTGGGCGCACACCTCGCTGTCCTGACTTCCTTGCTCATGTTCTCCCTCCTTCTGCTCCTCATTTGGGCCTTGGGAGCTCAGTCCAGCGCTCCAATGTGGGTCTCTGTCTTTATTTCCATCCATCGCCAAATGAAGCTTCTATGGTGATATGCAAGATATTCATCAATATGGCTATAGGAAAGGGCCATTTCAGGTTCCCTCTCCTCAGCTGTCCAAGGAACTAACTGGGAATATCTCCATGGATACCTGGGAACCCCTCTAGATTCAAGTCTATTGCCAACCCTAAAATGGCTCCCTTAATTAAGACATCTTCTTCTCTGCTCCCATATCCACCCTTGCTCCATCCCAACCATGCCATTCCCCCAGAGTCTCCCCATCCTCCCCTCCTCACTTTTCTCCCCCCATTTCCCCTTACCCCCACCCCAACCCCAGCCCCAAGACCCCAGTTTTTGCCTGGAAATCTAGTCTACTTCCAATATCCAGGAGGATAACTATATGTTTTTCTTTGGGTTCACCTTCTTATTTAGCTTCTTTAGGATCATGAATTATAGGCTCACTGACTTTTATTTATGTCTAGAATCCACTTATGAGTGAGTACATACCAAATTCATTTTTTGGGTCCGTGTTACCTCACTCAGAATAGTGTTTTCTATTTCCATCCATTTGCATGCAAAGTTCAAGATGTCATTGTTTTTTACCCCTGAGTAGTACTCCAATGTGTATATATTCCACACTTTCTTCATCCATTCTTCCATTGAAGGGCATCTAGGTTGTTTTCAGGTTCTGGTTATACATATAATGCTGCTATGAACATAGTTGAACAAATGCTTTTGTAGTATGATAGGGCATCTCTTGGGTATATTCCCAAGAGTGGTATTGCTGGATCCTGGGGTAATTTAACCCATCTCTAGTAAGTTGAATGTGGCTTATTGGGTAAATTTTTGGCATCTGTCTCCGGAGGAGCTACATGGCTTCTCCCTGTCTCCACCTTCTTCCTCCCAGCATTCAATTTAATTTTCCCTGCCTAGCTAAGTTCTGCCCTGCTATAGGTCCAAAGCAGTTTCTTTATTCATTAATGGTAATCACAGCATACAGAGGGGAATCCCACATCACATGAAAAAAAAAAAAAACAAAACTTATCATTGCAGCACTAATAAACAGCACAGCAGAAACAGGAAAAAAAATGGGCAGAACCTGGTTCTACTTCCAAGTCACATGATATATTTTAAAGAAGTTGAGGGTTACAGAATAGGTGACCAGAATGGCACAGATAGTTCAGGAAGGATTCACAACTAGTTTTACAGTTATATGTCTGCCTTCCAACACCAGTTTGTCTATGAATAGCAGTCACAGCTGCAAGAATCCTTCCAGCATGTGTAGCAAAGAAACTTTGTTGGTAAATAGGGTTTTCAGGTACACTTGTACATGGATCATAACTAGGAATTAGTATCATCACATTCATATATGAGACAACACATGTTATGTGCATAGTGATGTCCTCATTTCCAAGGCAAATATGGTACTTCCATAATCTTTGCTTTAACAATAGATTACACAAAGGAAGTTTTCCTCAGTTCCTGCAATATACTTGAGGCCACAATTAATTTCATGTTGACTTAATTAAAGTCTCCCCTTGTGTCTTATTGTGAATCAGGTCCACGTAACTAGGGAAACAGACCCAAATCTGAGTGTCAATGAATGGCCAAGAGAATTAACATGAGCTCTGACTTCACCTTGATTCACTTGCAGCCACAAGACTACACGCTAAACCTGAGACTTCCTTACTGACACAGAGAGTCTAAAAGCAGTCAAGAGATATCACAGTGGGCTCCCAAGGTTCAAATGAGGAACAGAAGGAGGGAGAACATGAGCAAGGAAGTCAGGACAGCGAGGGGTGCGCCCACCCACTGAGACAGCATGTGATCAAACTGGACTCTGAACGTGGCTGACAATGAGGGCTGACTGAGCAGCCAAGAACAATGGCACTGGGTTTTGATTCTACTGCATGTACTGGCTTTGTGGGAGCCTAGTCTGTTTGGATGCTCACCTTCCTAGACATGGATGGAGAGGGGAGG
>NC_022012.1:298818-302106 GCF_000317375.1 Microtus ochrogaster
AAGAAGAAAGAAAGAAAGAAAGAAAGAAAGAAAGAAAGAAAGAAAGAAAGAAAGAAAGAAAGAAAGGAAGGAAGAAAGGAAGGAAGGAAGGAAGGAAAGGAAGAAAGGAAAGGGAGGGAGGGAGAGGGGGAGGGAGGGAGGGGGAGGGAAATGGGAGGAGGTGGAAATTTTTAATAAAAAAAAATAAACTACTAAAACATTTTTCTCCTAAAAAAAAAAAGAGATGTCACAGTCTTTCATCAAAGTTTTACAAAATTCTCTCTGTCTTTGGAAAGTATTCTGATGCTCAAACCACAATTTTGAAGACTTACTATATTAATTATATGCCACGTTAATACTTTCTCATTAGTCATTTAACACTAACATAATTAAATTATATTTTATGACTCTAGAAATCATTAAAAACTTCATTTGTTTGCATATAATATAAATACTAATGGCAAATGCAAAATAACTCTTAGGTATAAAATCGGTGGAATAGTAAGCAGAGACTGTACACAAATGAATCATTTTTCTTATTTCCAGCACAACATGCTGGTATGTTGGAGAAGCAGGGAAACTTCTGAGTTTAAAAGAACATCTGTTCTTTCCCCAACTGCACCAAATCTTTCCCTATTTTTTCAGTCTCTATCACTATTCTTGCCACAGGGGGAAACCAATAAAATCTAAATTAAATGGTGAATGGACGAATGAATAAATAAGCAGAGGTGCTGAATCTTTTCACAATTCAGATCATCTTGTTGCAGAAACTAAGCTGGAGAACATTGCAGTCATGCTTCTACATTTTGGGTCAGTTTCTCTTCTAAAATACGTCTTTCCTGGTCATCTTTCACAGGCTTGTTCTTCAGCCTATCTCTTCCATCTCAGGCTAGCCAATGGTTGCTCTTGATTAATTTATCCATAGAAGTTCTTCACTGATTTTCCTTGTAGTAAACTTTTGTGTCTGAGTGTGTATGTAATGGTGATATGTGTGTGTTTAAGTATTTTTATGGAGACAAAGAGTGAAAATCTAGTCATCCATAGCTCTTTAAAGGCATGCTGCATGCCAGCACAAAAAAGCTATACACAAGACCATTTTCATATCATCTCTCTATGAACTTTATAGTGCTCCTTTTCAGTGCTTTGTGATTTTTCCATAGAAAATAACATATAACATGCTATAAGATATGAACAACACTTAGTTCAGAACAGAAATAAGTTAGTTGGCATATTTCATTCTTAAATGACTGGATATGTACTTTTTAACATGATAAAATAAATTTTGAAATCTTATTTAGGTGAAAATAGTTTGATTAACTAAATTTTAGTAAGAAAATGTATAGCAAATGATATAAAATTCATAATTTTATGTGTTTGTATTATACACATGCCTACTATTATTAAATTTTAAGGGTCTTAAAGAGACAAAATTTACTTTGGTACACAGAGACTACATTAGTAGAACACTTATTTTATTTCTACATTTGAGGGAAATGTTTAAATCTACTGGAAAAATACTCCTTGTGAGTAGAAGATTTGAGATACAATAAAATCCTATCATGTTGTCAAGGTGACACTCCAATGTTAGATAAAATCAAGACAGTGTGGGATAAGGAGACTCATTCTGGGGGCAGAATCACAAGCTGTGGTCAAGTGATAAAAGTTTTACTGAGGTTTAGGAGAAGATTCAGAAAGAAATAACATTTAGACTCCAAGTATGAGAAGCATAAACCTATGGAGACAGGGGAAAGTGCATAGGATGTGACCAGTCAACTAGGCAGTAAGACCGTCAACATAAAATTTCAGACAATAGCAGGCCGGTTGGTTCCTTGAGGAAAAAACAGGATGTCTTCAGGACAGATAAACTCCATTGTCATATTTTCTATGATATTTCAGAGTGCCCTCTCATCCCTACCCCAAAGTATAGTAGGGCTTTGTCAAGAACTTAAGCTAGGATACAAACTAGACTCAAAATTGCACATTTTTGTGACACTGAAGTGTTAAGATTTCACTCTTAAGATGGAACTAGTTCAAATATTCAAGTCTCTGAAATTTAGCTCCTGCACTCCTCTCTTTAAAGAATATCATTCAGCCAAGAAATCAGTAGAATAGGAAAGCAAGAGGAAACAAACAAACAAACAAAAAAACCAAAATTCCCACTTTCTTCCAAAATATAGCTATTCAGTAACAAAACCAGATATAGCTATGAAGAATAAAAGACATTATGACAACAATGGTGCCCTCTATTCAGGGATAGATTGGTTCCTTACAAGTTAAGATAGAAGCAGTTAAGTGATATGGTTTAGGAAAAGAGGCAGCAACACTTTTATTTTCCCAAATCATAAATACTGTGAGTAGCAAAAAGGCAATACTCCAGCCTCACATATGCTTTTATGCTCACATAAAGTTTGGCTAAATGAGGGAAGATCCAGTCAAGATTACCAGGGTCAAGCTTGGTTTTGGATCAATGACTGGTAAACTCCACTGTAGCATATAAGGAAATAGGTTGCAAAATTGGCAGACATAAAACTGTAATCAAGCTTCTCAAAAAGTAATGCACAAAATTAAAACAAAACAACATCAAATCCTCTCAAATATCACAGAACCAAAGAGTATTCTGCATGGCTAGTGTGCACAGAGAGAATTTACAGTTATTGTTTTTTAAAGTCTTCAGTTCAACTTACATATTGGCTTTTAGAAGATAAACACACATTTGAAGAAAAGCTGAAATTTGAGGGAAGATCTGTTTCATTTCTGCTTAGCTATGTAAACTTGGACAAGTCTCTTTGTAGACCTTAGTCTCCAGATGCCACAGCCATTTACACACTGTGACAGAACAGTCATGGACAGTACTTTTTACTATTGTTAATAAGAAAATAGTAATGCAACATCACCAAAAATTCCCTAGGCAACACGATAACCATTTGTTTTTGTAATGGGGCTTGTGTGCTGAAAAAAATTAAAGTATAAATTTTATATCACTTTAAGTAAATTAGAAGAACCAATACTGAATGTAGGTCATAGAAATATCTAAGAAAATGTGTTAGGAAGCATACAAAAACTCTGTGTGTCTGCAATAATTTAAGTACCTGAATATACCTTTTAATGTATAATTTTATGAAACCTAATTTTAGATTCAAATTTAAAAACATCGTTCGTGTAGTATTAAAAGGTAGTATTAAGCCAGGCGATGGTGGCGCACGCCTTAAAGGCCTCCCAGCACTCGGGAGGCAGAGGCAGGCGGATCTCTGTGAGTTTGAGACCAGCCTGGTCTACAAGAGCTAGTTCCAGGACAGGCTCCAAAGCCAC
>NC_022012.1:302206-305219 GCF_000317375.1 Microtus ochrogaster
AAAAAAAAAAAAAGGTAGTATTAAATTTTAGTACATGTAGTATTAAAATGAACACCATTTAACAATATTTAATATGAAGAAGATGAATTAAATTTTTTCATTAAAACTGCTTATTGGATTGTTACACTTAAATAATTAAACATTATGCTGTTTTCTTTCCATATGATTAGATGACATTACAATTTTACAGTTTGCATGTGTGCGTGAAGCAATTGTACTTCTTTGATGTGTTGATGTGCATGTACAAAGGTCAGAGGAAGATATTGGGTATCCTGCTCTGTGACTGCCTTATTCTCATGAGTACCTTCTCTTATTAAGTTTAGAACTAGGGTGGCAGCTGGCAAGCCCCACAATCCTCCTGTCTCTGTCTTCTGTAGTACTAAGTTAGGAGAGATCCCACCAGGCTTTGTGTAGGTTTTAGTGTTTGGTACTCAGGTTCTCATGCCTGTGAGGCAGTCCTTCTTACCTGATGAGTCATTCCTCCCAGCTCCACTATTAGTTTTTTGTTGTTTGTTATTGAGTCTACTTAAAATTAATACTATGCCTTTTCTTGTTTTGCATATACAGATTCCATGCCCACACTGGAAAACTTCCCTCATCCAGGAGACAAAGCCAACTATTTATACTTTAAGACTACTTTTGAAAAGTTTTTGACATTGAAGAAAATTAGCAGAAATCATTATTTTTCTATTATGGAATTCTAAAAATGATTCTCCTGAAACAAGTTGTCATAAAATGTCAATGTTACTAATCTCCAAATGAGAAAAGAAACTAACTATGGTTGTATTTAAAGATGAAGAAATGAAAACCAAGTTAAAAATACACATTCACATAGCAAAGAGTATTAACAAAACTGATTGGAAAATTAAGTCACATAATTTAAATATTTACTATTGATGTTGATTGTGATTCTTTAATAACTTGTGCCTTTATTAAAATTGAACATTATCCAATATGTGATTTTCTTTTTTCTTTTTTTGGTTTTTTTCGAGACAGGGTTTCTCTGTGGCTTTGGAGCCTGTCCTGGAACTAGCTCTGTAGACCAGGCTGGTCTCGAAGTCACAGAGATCCGCCTGCCTCTGCCTTTTGAGTGCTGGGATTAAAGGCGTGCACCACCATCACCCGGCGTGATTTTCTTTTAATCCATAGAAAAGGTCATAAAGATTATTCTTCAAGGAACCTTCAGAGAGAAATGAGTGCTTATTGATAGTGTGTGGTTATGAGAAAAAAAATCACTTTTATATTTTTCATATTTTGTATATTTGAACACTTTAATCAAGGAAATATTGAGAATATTATGGAATAAGCTTAGTTCTAATCTGTTTCAAATACTTATCTAAGAACTTTGACTTTTATCCAGTCAGTCCCAATCAATCACATGACAATTTTCAAGAGAATCCCTATTAGACTATCTTATTTCATTTTGAAACATAATGACTATCTGTTACCTAAAACATTGGGTACCTATCTTAGTACTGTCAGAAGGTACACTCGTATAGTCTCTACTAATGAGTGCCTAAACACAAACAGAATAAGAACAATAATAGTTATGCTAAAATCAAAGGGAAAAAGCCCATGAGGACTCAACCCTACACACACATGAACACTCAACAACTAAACAAAAACAAACAAACAAACAAAAACTACAGGAAAGTAAAAAGTGCTAATAATGGGAGAAATAGTCTTCTTTAAGGAAAAGCACACAAACTGGTTATTTAATACCAAATAGTCACCACTGAAAACGTATCTGCAAATACCAATATACATACTGAGCAGGTTATATTTAGGGATATACAGAAATATACATATATTCATACAATAACAATTAATTGAAAAAAGGTGTCAAGAATTTGAAAAAGAACAAGGTATTTCAGAGGATTTAGGGGGTGGAAAAACAGGATAAAATGTTGGCACTTTTAATCTCAAATATAAGTGAAATAATTTAGAACAATTAAGTCAAATACATAAAATGTTATTGCATATAAAATTCAGATCAGATAAATATTAAACTTGCACAAATGCCATTAAGAACTTAAAATAAATAATAATAAAAGATGAATAACTTCTTTTAAACCAAGAATATGACTTGGGTAATTGAGTAAGAGAAATAAGGAAAAGGGAAAGACAAATGTGAGCTTGCTAAAATCAGGAGTAGGGGGATTGTTATGGAAACTCAGGCAGTTCCAGGTGTACAGAAAAGTGGTGGTTCCAGATGGGTGGAGGCATTACTTTTCTCATTCTAACATAAAAACAAGTTAATAGGAAGAGCACCAGAGGGAAATGCAGTACAACGATTTTCAGATACTGTGAGGATCAGAAGAAGGATATGCTAGACAAAGGAAGCTAACAAGTTACAAGAATAATCACCCATTAATGCCAACAGATTCCTTATAGCTTTTAAGTAGAGATAGGCTATGCTTTTAAACAAGAACAAGGTCTGCCTCCTGGCATCATTAACTTACAGACTATTCTGAAAGAACTGACTGCAATGGGGGCTGGATTTGGAACTACAAAGCCATGAGTTAACTGAACTAAAGGGACTTGCTCATGAGATTTGCTGACCTTATGGGAAAATAATAAAGAAGGAACTGTAACAGTCATTAGGATTAGTTAGATGATGAATGCTTGTCGTCCCAGGAGTAAGGAATTGGAGGTAGGAAGATCAGGTCTTTGAGCTTACTCCTAACTACATAGTTCAACTAACTACATAGTCGTTTCTGCCTCAGAAAAATTAAAAGAAATCATATTTTAAATGTCCCAGTTTTGGAAAACTTTTCTCCTAGAAGATAACAATATGATTTTGTATGAGATTTTCTTCTGTAAATGACAGCAATATCTAACTAATATTTTGGTAATCTCTTTAAGAAAAGAATAATGATGGTGGGAAGATTTTTTAAAAATGTGAACAGATAAGCCGGGCGGTGGTGGCGCATGCCTTTATTCCCAGCACTCGGGAGGCAGAGGCAGGCGGATCTCTGTGAGTTTGAGACCAGCCTGGTCTACAAGAGCTAGT
>NC_022012.1:305319-305899 GCF_000317375.1 Microtus ochrogaster
AAAAAAAAAAAAAAAAAAAAAAGTGAACAGATGGAGGAAGATTTACTGTATGCAAGAGTCATGTGAATTCATAATTTTAAGCTTTTGTGATTAAATTGAGACTCCATGTTTGGAGCCACAAAAGATTCAGAAAGCATGCACACATCTCCTCACACTTTTCTTAAAACATTTTGCCTTTTGGTAGTGTAAATGGATACGAATTTTGTCCTAGGTTTGGACAACAGCCACTGAACATTTTGTCAAATGGCTACTAAGTGAAAATAGCCTCCATAGGATGATAGAGAGTGACACAACTAAAAGGTGTGGTCTTGTTGGAGAAGTATGTTGGAGTGATGGGGGAGAGTCTTCTGGCTTGTGTTAATTTCATTGGTTAAATAAAGAGACTGCCTTGGCCCTTTAATAAAACAGGAAATTAAGTAGATGGAGTAAACAGAACAGAATGCTGGGAGAAAGAAGCTGACTGAGTCAGAGTCGCCATGATTCTCCCACTCCAGACAGTTGCAGGTTAAGGTCTTTCCTGGTAAGCCAGCTCGTGGTGCTACACAGAATATTAGAAATGGGTTAGATCAATATGTAAGAG
>NC_022012.1:306070-351984 GCF_000317375.1 Microtus ochrogaster
AATATGTAAGAGCTAGCCAATAAGAGGCTGAAACTAATGGGTCAGGCAGTGATTAAAAGAATACAGTTTCCGTGTAATTATTTCGGGTATAAAGCTAACCGTGCAGGTGGCCTGGGTGCCGGGAATGTAGCCCACCGCTTAATATTACAACATTGGAGGACCAGAAGTTTGATGTCATTCTCAGCTACATAGCAAGTTTGAGGCCAGTGTGTGCTACATGGATCCTAGCTTTCAAAGAAAGTATTTCCTTTTCCCAGGGGAACACATATGAACAGAAAACTGTACAGAAAATCATTAGTGTGGAATTAGAGTGAATAAAACGAATTGCAATTTTTGGTTGTTCCTACTTTCTTAAATCTCTGAAACATTAGCTTAATAACAATTAAGATACTAGATGGAGCCCATTACAATCTGAATCAAAAAGGAAAATATCATCAAAGATGAAATTGACTTACCCTAAGGTACAGCTTAATTGGGACAACATGTGAACCTCGTGTATATACATAGAAAACTTTTTGATTGCTATTATTGCCCTATATCATGGCTTAAATCGTGTTGTTTCTAAGGCTATGAAGTACATGTCTTTTGTGGTGAGCATATATAATCTAACAGTCTAAAATATATCAAAATCTGAAACTTTTTAAGTGCCACCACAAGGCCACCAGGAAACATTCTGCACTTTAAGTATACAGCCATGGTCAGAACACAGACACAATATAATTATTGCTCAAAATTTGCCTTCAAAAGATTAGGTGGCATGTATGTGAGACAAAATAAATTACATATACAGGCCTAGATCCCCTCCCAGAGATATCTCAATGTTGACATAAATATTGCAGATTTATATAATTTTCAAGTCTAAAACATACCTTGCTACAGCATTTTTGTTAGTGTCAACACATATTTTAGACTTATTTTTATTCATGTCTGTGTGTGTGTGTATGCACACGTGTGCATGAGTTCCTGAGTGCATGCATGTGTGGGCAGTTTAGGTGCCTTCAGAGACCAAAAGAGGGTACCAAATCCCCTGGAACTGAAGTTAGATGTGGTTGTGACACACTTGATATGTGTGCTGAGACCAAATGCAACAAGCACTTGGAACCACTGAACCATCATTTTCTAGCCTCAATATGCAGACTGTTAAAAGTGTGAACTTGAAAAAGAATTTTCTATATGGAAATATCAAACTATATAAAATAAGTGTTATTTTTCCAGCAGCCCAACTTTCTTGGTCTTTGCTATTACGCTACTGAATCTCAAAACTCTTTCCATGCATGGTTCTTCCTCCCTTCATTCAGATCCCAGATAGATATTACCTACATTTCATGCTGAATCTTGCAAGTCTGTGCTATTTTTGTAGTGCAAAGAGAGAAATATTTAGGAAAAAAAAGTCTCAGAATTTGAGGACTAAATTACAAAAATTAAGAGAAATCATGACAATATTTGGTTCTTTCTCATTTTCTGATGCAAGTATTGATTTGGTTTTGTTTAAATGAAGGGATATAGACACCAATTACTTTGAATTTACTGGTAGCTTTTGAACATTGCATTTTATTGGTTTCTTTAAGTGTCTTCCTAATTGAAAGAGAATTAACTAGTCACACTATGATTAGAAATAACCACCAATGCCACATATTAGAGAAAGCTGCATTTATTTTGTTTCGTCAAACATTGCTAATTAATTTTACAAGTCTGAAGAGGGAATGCTTATCACCTAGAACTTATCTGTGACCTACCAGATAATATATTTGTTTAAGCACCGCATATTTACTTTGTTCTTTAGGTTTCATAGCTTCAGTGTTAATTTTTAATTTTGCAATTCTTTTTTTTTTTTTTGAGACAGTTTCTCTTGCTTTGTAGACCAGGCTGTCTTTGACTTCACAGAAATGTGCCTGCTTATGCCTCCCAAGTGCTGGGATTACAGGTATGAACCATCACGCCTGGCCTTATTTATTTATTTATTTGTTTGTTTATTATGTATACAGTGTTCTGTCTGCATGTTTGTCTACATGCCAGAAGAGGACACCAGATGTCATTATAGATGTTTGTGAGCCACCATGTGGTTGCTGGGAATTGAGCTCAGGAACTCTGGAAGTTCTTAAGTCTTCAGCCCAGTTTTGCAGCTTTTGTAAGGAAAAATTAAAATTAGAAATACACTATCTTTTCCTCTTATAATTAGCGAGATAATTAATTATACCTTAAGTCTCTTATGTTTACTTGACAATAATATCCTATTATGGCCACTTTTGCACTTATAGTTTGCTGAGGTGGTATAGAGGATATGGTTTTCATGACAAAATGGAACACACATATGCACACACACACATACACACACACGCAGAGGAAAGTATGAAGTTAGGAGAAAAGAGTAGGGGAATGGGGAGAAATTGGAGGGTATTAAATAGTTATAGATTGAACCTTAATACATACTTATGTATAAACATTAAATACAATACCTAATAAAAGCATGTTGAGTATATGATCTTTTAATATATGCATTAAGTAAATATAGTCTTGATCAGGAAGCTACAAGGGCTTTTTTATTAGAGAAGCAAGAAAAAACAGAATACTTTGATTTTGAAAGTTAGGTGTGATAGAACTGTTTAACAACTTAAAAGGATCAGGAGGGCAAGTTTCAAAAGGTAAGCAACAGTGTGCACCGAGGGATTTACTAAGAATGAAAGTAGACTTCAGTGGCTAATCTCCTTTCTATATTAGACACACCTTTCTAGAAATAATTCCTTTTTTTCATATCTCAATTTGACACAGTCTGACACAGCAGATGAAAATTCTGCTGGACTCTGAGTCAAAAGCATTGAAACAAAACCTCTGTGGTATCTTTATGGAATTTTCTCTAAGGTGTAAATTGGTAACACGTGGTTGAAGTAGAACACACCCAGGTATTTTATAGGCCCATGTTTGTTATATATTGAACTCAGCTACATAAACTTTTCCTATTTTAGAGCTAAAAATTATTAGTCATGGGCGGTGGTGGCACACGCCTTTAATCCCAGCACTCGGGAGGCAGAGGCAGGCAGATCTCTGTGAGTTCAAGGCCAGCCTGGTCTACAAGAGCTAGTTCCAGGACAGGAACCAAAAAGCTACGGAGAAACACTGTCTCGAAAAAAAAAAGTTATAAGGGTGGCTCAGTGGTTAAGAGCATTGCCTCCTCTTCCAAAGGTCCTGAGTTCAATTCCCGCAACCACATGGTGGCTCACAACCATCTGTAAAGAGGTCTGGTGCCCTCTTCTGGCCTGCAGACATGCACACATTATGTATACATTTCATATGTATGTATATGAATATTGTATACATAATATTGTATATTGTATACATAATAAATAAATATTTAAAAAAATTATTAGTCACCCATGCTCCTTCTACATAGTAAGCCTTACCTGTACAATTAAACTCATCATGTTAAATTTTACCTTTGCTATTTATTTCTAATTAAAGTGATGCTACACTGTCATGACTTCACTTCCACAAATCGCTGTTATCCAAAACATAACTGTTCAATATCTTCTAAGGCATTTTCATATACACAACTGCATTCACACTCTACCACAAATGTACACTTTTAGGTACTCTGATTTTTTTCTTTTGCTTACAGATTATTACAGGTATTTAGCCAGTCATTAATGATGGAAGAGTATTTTCTTTAATACAAACAATACTTTAGCAAAATATTGTTGTCTCCAGCTCATTTCTGTAGATTTTTTTTTCTGGAGCAGCCGCTGAGTTCTTATGTTGAGGGATTTGTAATTAAAGTATTTGTTAACAATTTAAATTTTTTGCCCGTTTTTATTTTATGAGAATGAGTATGTTGTCTGTATGTATGTATGCATGCATACTATGTGCAGGCAGTGCCTGTGTAGAACAGGGAGGGGAAAGGTATGCCTGGAACTGGAATTCTAGAGGGTTGTGGACTGTCATGTGGAACGCTGGGCTTCTGCAAGCACAGCAAGTACTCTTCACAGCAAAACCATCTCTCTAGTCCCATCAAATGTTTTTAAAATGTGACTAAAGCTACATGTAAGCACTCATTGTTATGTATGACATTTCAAAAAGAACACTTTTTGTTTTATTTATTAACATGTTTCCTGGATAATGACTGTAAAGTTTGATAATTAATGCAGATATTACCCTCAGGATGTCAAATCCTTTAAATTGAGTTCTAGTTGGGGAGAGGTGTGTCAACTAAGACAGATTTTTAGGTGTTAAGTGATGATATAAAAATGCTGCCTCAGAGCTGTCTATTAAAAATCAACTAAGAGAAGAAGTCTTTAGGTGGAAGTTAGCATGGATAGTAAACTGTCCTTTGATCCCTAAATATATTCTCTTATAGGGTCTCAATATGCAGATGATCTGAGTATTTAAAGTCTTATGGAATTCAAAATGTGTGCAATTTTAGTGAGATTTTATAGAGTCACAAAGTCATATGGAAGTTTTTCGTCATTTTTGATATAAATAAATGTTGCACTTATTTTTTCAGAGGAATTTCTAGTAAGTTACCATCATTTTCACACCTCCAATTTAAAAGTAGAGCTCTATCCAAAACATGTGCCATTAATTGACTACCCTTCCTGAGTTTGAGCTATGGTGGAAATTTTACAGACATGAGCCCTCTAGTTTCAGCTACTTTGAAAGTGTCTCCCCGAAGGAGCCTTTTTAGTGTTTTAAAAATGGTCTCCATGCAGAAATTCCCCTTTTCACATAGGCACCTGAACCTTCAACTCTGAGAAGTCTCTGAGGAGTGAGATGAGACAGTTGGCTTCCGTCTCTAAGATGGCAGCGTAGCCTCAGCAGGAGGACCTTTGCGGCAACCGCAGAAGCACGTCAGCAGTTCATGTATCTCACCCGAAAGTCTATAACAATCATTTTCAGCATATGCATAGTTTCTAATTTGTTGAAAAAGGGAAGTCCTGTGGATTTTTTTGACAGTTACTGAGAACTAATACAGCCAGTATTTTCCCACAGGGCTGCTATTTTTTTCATTCTTTTTTTTAATCAAGCAGTATGAAAGTAATATATCTTTGAAGTGATGTTTTTTTATGTATGAAGACCTAAAACTTGACCAACTGAATGAATTTAAAGATCGACCTATCTACCACTTTTTATCAGAATGTTCACACACATATAATCTATTTTTTCAAAATACAAAGTTGATTTAAAATTCTTAGAAAAAAGTCAATACACTATAGAATATGCAAGGAACTAAAATTATATATGTATGTATATATATATGAATTCATATTTGTATTTTCATGTGTTTTAATTATTAAATAATTTAAATACTAGGTAAAAGAAATAACTATCTGCAGTATTCATTAATCAGTTCCACACACATTGACACTACATGATTTATAAACCTTTCAGGTAATTGAAAAATAGATCCAAATGTAAAACATGACTTCAAACTAATTGTATATACAGATGGTTATTTAAAATTACATCTTTGGTTTTTGAGTACATTAAGTGTCTGGAAGCATATTAAAAGTGAAATACTTTTAGATATTAGTCTCCAAATAAAATTTGATATTATAATTTGATATAAAACATATTCAACAGATTGTTTTCATATTAAAAATTACCAATTATTATAAGCATTTCAAAGACATTATGTTATTTTATAGTTTCTTCCTTTGCTTAGATGTTAAACAAAAATTATATATATGTGTGTGTGTGTATTTTTTTTGAGAATGGGATTCTCTGTGTAGCAGTACTAACTGTCCTGAAACTAGCTCTTGTAGAGCCGGCTGGCCTTGAACTCACGGAGATCTGCCTGCCTCTGTCTCTGAGTGCTGGGATTAAAGAATATGCCATCACCACGCAGCAAAATTTATATTAATTTTTAAGGAAAATATGAACTTCAGGTATATAAAATAGAGGTCTTTCTTACAAGATAACTGTGAAAAATGAGTGGTAAATTATGAAATATCATCTTGTCATAACTCATAATATTACCACTGAGTGGATATAAGCATTCCATGAGTCCTATAAATATGAGGAATAAAGAATACTAACGTCTCTTGGAAAATGAGAAAAAGTTCTCCTTCAAGATATCAGTTTAACAGGGTGTTCAGTCTATCTTTACCCACTGCCAACTTTCTGAAGTTGAAGCCATGCAGGATGGAGCACCCTCCTTTACATAGTCACCACACTCTCTCCATGCCCTCACTTCAGGTTTTATTAAGAAAGATCTGGGCGGCATTCTTTTTTGGTTTGTCATCAGTGCCTCAATGAAGTGAACACATGAACATTTGTTCATGTGCCATCACAAAAGCTGATGCAACATTTAAGATAGAAAAGCAGGCCCATAGATTGAGAGAAGTGGCAGCACATGTCTCCCAGAACTGGATTACAATCTCCAGGTCACTAGTGATCAAAGGGAGGCTAGTGTAGTAGAATTAATGATGTAAGGAGGATTTGGGAGCATTGAGTTTTCCAGCAATGTTAAAGAGCACAAATCAAGATTTATACAAACAGAATGCATTTTTAAAAAGTACAGAGATTATCATAAGAACATTAAATTAGTTTATTAAATTAGAGCAATGAACTATCCAATCTGATTTCAAATAAGATTTGAGTTTGAATTTACTTATAATAGCATATTGACCATCCTATAATTAAACTGCTAAATAGGAGTTGTTACAGACTAAATAAAATATTTGTGTTTTATATCAGTAGGTATAATAAACATTAAGAAATGATTTAATTTCCAATTATAATAATCTTTAGATTAACTTGCATGTATTTAATAGTAATCAGAGGAGAATTTGAATTGTGGAGATGATGATAATATTGTGCTAAGATGACAGGTGTGCATGCAACAGAATTATAAGAAGTTTACTTTTGAGCATGCTATTATTATTGGCAATGCAGATTAACAGTGAGCTGAACCCTGCATATAAAACTGCTCTCAATTCATGTCAGAAGCGAATGTGTTTCTGGAAGGGTAACCAGATTTGCCTGGGTGATGGATCCTTATACTCACACATTAACAGTACTGGGGACCATATTTCAGTTCATATCCTAGTTTTAGTAAATGGAATACTGTTGTTTTAGAGTGACACTTTTCTTTGTAAATTATGTACAGCATTGAACTTATTTTGTCATTACTTCACAAAAATTGTATCCTTCCTAACTTGAAACAAAAAGGCAAAGGCTGGGTATATTTTCTCAGGGCTGAATATGCTCTTTTCTATTCTAGCAGTTCCCAGCCTAGTGTCAATCAATGACTCTTTAAACTAGAAAGAACAAATATCTAATTCATTTTAATTGTATACTTTATGAAATGGCAAGCAAATTGTCTTAACTGATTTGAAAAATACATTTTCATGAGCCACAATCACTTTTGCTTGCCCTAAGTTAACTCTGTTTTGTGTTATCTTGTAGTGAAGGTCAATGTTGAATTATAAATATGTTCAAGTCAGGATTCAGATACCAGGGTGCATAATTAAGCTGCTTTAATGTGATAACTATATAGTTGTTGTAGCACATTTCTTGCAGTATGGAAGTAAACAGCACCTTGAACATCTGATGTGCTTGTCAAAACACAACCATGAGCACCATTTAAAGTCCTCAGAGTGAGCATATGGCTCAAGTATGGGAATATTCTTTCTTTCTCTTTATAAATTTTTGAGTGTATGTGTATGTGGTCATGTAAGTATGAGTATGTCATCTTGTGCATGCACTTATGGAGGACAGAGAACAGCACTGGGTATTTCTCTACCACTCTTCATCTTCATTTTTGAGACAAGCCCCTCACTGACCTCTACAGCTATGTTAGACTCTTCAGAGGGTGCTGTGGATCCAAACGTAGCTGTTCATGTTCCTGCAGAAAACATTTATCCACAGAGGGTGCTGTGGATCCAAACGTAGCTGTTCATGTTCCTGCAGCAAACATTTATCCACAGAGGGTGCTGTGGATCCAAACGTAGCTGTTCATGTTCCTGCAGCAAACATTTATCCACAGAGGGTGCTGTGGATCCAAACGTAGCTGTTCATGTTGCTGCAGCAAACATTTATCCACAGAGGGTGCTGTGGATCCAAACGTAGCTGTTCATGTTCCTGCAGCAAACATTTATCCACAGAGTCATCTCACTAGCCCCATAGCACTCAGTTTTAAAGAAATGTCTTAATTTCTATTGTAAGAATGGGATTGAAGTTCATCAATGCTAAGAAACACGTTTTAACATGTCAGTGCTTATCTTGCACACCCCTTTCATGTTACAGTGACTAGTCCAGGGTATTCCATGATTCTTATTTTTAACTCTACCTGACATATTGTAAAAGTCAAAGAAAAGGCTTTATTGATCACCCGTTTTCTGCAGTGTATTTAACTCTTATCCCTTCTAAGCTATTTCTCCACCTCTTTTGTTCTAGTCCCAGGAACCTGTGAATATGGAACCTTACATGACGAATGGGACTTCATTGATGTGATTGTCCTGTATTACCCACGTGTGTCTGATATCACATATATCAACTAAACTAATTATGACTGAACAGCTGTGGTCAGAGAGAGAGAGGTGGACAGAGAAATATAATATTGTTATCTTTAAGAATGGAGAAAATGGAAGATGAGACAAAGAAAGCCAGAGACCTATAGATGAGGACAAAGTGTGAAATCGACCCTTATCTAAGGCTACTAAAAGAATGTGGCTTTGCCAGTGAACTGAGTTGTACTAGGGTGAGAACTCTGTCAGATCTCCATCCTCCACAATTAAATTGGCATCATTTTAAGTCAAGTTTTTGGCAATTTACTATAACATCTAGAAAATAAATTCAGAAACCACTGATTTTGTTTCCACCTAAACACTCTTTATCTATTTACAATGCAAGTTCTTTTGTGACCAGCAGCTGACATGAGGAGAATAATGCACTTATTACCAGTTTTATTTGCTTTAATGTTAGTAAAGCCTAGCATGAGGTATTTAAAGACTGATGATGAATACACTTTTGTACTTTAAGGAAATATTTTTCTACCAAATTATGCTTGCTGTATTCACTTTTGTTCATTCAGAATTTAATACAGATTAATGAACTGGGAATAATTTTCAAGAATGTCTAGATGATAAACCTCTCCTTAACTCTTATAGAGTCTTTGGACATCATTCCTTATATGGGGAGTGGATATTGTCATGAAGAGTCTTTTTCATCATAGTTTTGTTTCACTAAATTGTAATGTAATAAAAAAAGTTACTGAACTTTAAAATGTCCTATGAATATAAGATATAGGTGCTAGCCGGGCGGTGGTGACATACTCCTTTAATCCCAGCACTCTGGGGGCAGAGGCAGGCGGATCTCTGTGAGTTCGAGGCCAGCCTGGTATACATGAGCTAGTTCCAGGATCGGAACCAAAAAAGCTAAGGAGAAACCCTGTCTCGAAAATTAAAAAAAAAAAAGATATAGATGCTATCAATTTAAAACAGTCTGATTTAGAATCTGAAAATTTTTCAATAGAGTGAAAATTATAAATGTTAATGAGAAACAATGACACAAATATTGTGTGTTGTCTCTGCATGTGTCTCTGTGTCTGTCTGTTAGTTCCTGTGTGTCTGTGCTTGTATACGTCTGTGTGCGTATGTGCATCTGTCTGTTTTTGTGTGTGTCTGTTTGTGTATTTCTTTGTGAGTATTTCTGTGTGTGTGTCTTTGTATGTGTGTGTCTGACTGTCTGTGTATGTATGTGTGTGTATCTCTATGTATAGGTGTGTGTCTATTTTTGTATATGCATGTTTCTGTGTGTGTTTGTGAGTGTGTCAGTCTCTGTATGGACATGTGTGTGTTTCTGTCTGTATCTGTGTATGTGTGTGTCTGTCTCTCTGTATGTGTATATGTGTGTAAGTGAGTGTGTGTCTGTCTTTCTGTGTGTATGTGTCTGTGTGTGTGCATGTATATGGGTGTTTCTCTTTCTTTTTCTCTATGTCTTTTTGTCTATATGTCTTAGGGTGTGTGTGTATATGTTAGGTTTTTAGGTGTCAAAGCTTGATAGATATATGTAAAAGTTGTTACACCTTGCTGCCGAGTTACCTCATATCTTTGTACTTTAAAACTTAAACTTTCATCTTTCCATTGGCCAGTGATATACTGCACAATTTCCTGTGTAGATGCTGTAGAGTGGGAGTAAACAACATTTGCCCTCTTCAGCCACAGAATCATAAGATAAACGGCTATCATTCTGTGAATATTGCATTGTTAACTGTGATGTTTATAGTATGTAGTTTCAACAGGATATTTTCAATTGCAATGAATGAGTATTTCAAACAGCAACCACTTCTTAAGTATAAGAGAAACTATTTTCTACAGAGTTAATAAATTATCTGTGAGAATTAGGATATCTCAAGCTAATTCAACTTAAAAACAAACAAAAAGATTGTGTGAACATGCTCTATAGTATACAGAAGCACTTTATATATTAATACTCTGCAAGTAACCTCTGCCTATACTCACACAAGCAACCATATTGAAAGTTAGAGAGTCATGAAGACTAGAAAAGAAATTAAAGTAGGGTAAACTAATTAGCATGAAAAGATTCAGAGAGAAAGAAAATGGGATATTAGAGTGCAATATCAGAGTAAATAATCACAATAATTTGCATATATGTATGAAACTATCAAACATAAACAAATAAAAAAGTTTGGATTATTTTTCAGAATCCAGAAGCAAAATTATTCAATAAAAGAAATTTAGATTATCTAATTATCCCAAAGGTATCTTACCTTCTTACTAACTTACAATTTATTTATTAATCATTTCTGATGCAGAGGGAAGAACAGGTAACATGTTCAAGACTCTACAGTTTACACATGTAATCCTTTGTTTTCTGAATTCATGTGGTGTAACTGAACATCTTTGTCATGGGGTAAAGATGCACAGAGGTCAACTTACAATAGACATGTTTTACTCATCTAAGATTTCTGAAAAATTGAATTTTCAAAATTTAGATTTTCCCCCCTTAATTCCTGAAAAAAATGGCATAGGTGGCTAATGGAAATCATGTGATGTTACGCACTTTTGCATACAATGTTTATTAAATCATAAAGTTAGTATTTTCATAATTTAAGCAGGCTGGCAGCTGTGTAATTGGGATATGAAGGACAATATGAATATCTATCACGTCTCAGGTTCTGTATTTTGTTGACCTGTGCTGTTTAGTGGAGAGGTATAAGTCTGGGAGATACTGAAATCTCTGGTTTAATGTTATCGTTTTAAGGATGATGAAACACTAGAAAGAACAACAGATAAACACAGAACCTGACACACTGAAAATAGTTTCTTTATAGGGAAACAAAAGGGGTGTGAAAATATGTCATAGCAGCATACAACACTTGTGAAAAGGCTAACACTTGGGATGTGAAATAAAGCATGATCATTTCTTTGTTCATTTAAATACACTGATTAAAGGATCCTCATTGAGGAAAAACTGTATCAATAAAGGCACAGAGTTCTGACTATATTTGCTGAATGATGAAAGATAGAGAAAAGATTTGGGAAACTCTCCTATGGAAAATGTATAGTTTTTATAAGGCCATTGAAAATATTTTTATTTTAAAATACAAAATTGTGAATATATATGGTATATGATCATGACTACCTATCTGCATTTATCTGTGTATTTATATACATTTGTAATTCATAAACTGTTATAATTGTGGTGTGTACAACTGAATGTCTAGAGAGATGAATGTGAAACTGCTCCATGTAAAAAGATTACTGTGGCTCTCCAGGAATAAGAGAATGTGGTAACGCAGAACTGGAGCTGAGAAAATAAAAGGACAAGAAAGAGAAAATGTGAGGCTATACTGGCAGGAACAACCAGGGTTGTGCTCAACTGAGAGTCACTATGAAAACGACAATAGATAAGGGTGGCAGAGCACTGTGGGTGAACTCAAAGTACATTATTTTCTCTCATGAATGTGAAATGACCTTTGACCCCAAGCAGTAATGAAAATACAATAATAGTCAAACATAATGATTTCCTGACCATCTAGTATCTGTAGTGATGACAAACTGAAGGCAAGATCCAGGAGCATAGAACCCAGAACAGGCATACATAAGGTTGTCAATTTCAGTTTATATCTTAGGTAGCTACTTAATGGTATTGGCTGATAAAGGGGGACAAAGGCTGAATTATGGGATTGTATCAAATGAAAAAAAGATCATAATGGAAACAACAGAGTGATGATAGAATCTATAGAATGGGAGAAAATCTTGCAAACCATATATCTAATTAAAATGGCTTGTGTAATTGTAGCATGAGTAATAAAAAATCCAGAGACAGATATTGAGGTTCAGCCTGAAGATAAGAAAAGCAGAGCATCCAGAACTGGCTCTTTATATCTACAGACCAAAATGGTAAAGCTACCATCATGAATCCTCAGAATGAGACTGAGCCTGACGCCCATCTCCTCATGTTTTATATTTCTCGCTAGTGCTGGATTAAAGGTGTGCAGCACTACTAATTGGCTTCTATGAGCAACTAGTGTGGCTACTGGGATTAAAGGTTTATGCCACCACTTGATGTAGGTGGATCTTCTTTCTATGTATTGCTTTCCTTGGTTAATTAATAAAGAAAGTGCTTGGCCTGATAGGTCAGAACATAGATGGGTGGAGAAGACAAAACAGAATGCTGGGAAGAAGGGAAGTGAGTCAGACACCATAGCTCTCCTCTCCGAGATGGATGCAGGTTAGAATCTTCCTTGTAAGCCACCGCCTTGTGGTGCTACACACATTAATAGAAATGGGTTAATCAAGATGTGATAATTAGCCAGTAAGAGGTTAGAGCTAATGGGCCAAGCAGTGTTTAAAAGAACACAATTTGTGTGTTGTTATTTCCGGGGCTAAGCTAGCCATGCAGGAGCTGGGTGGGAACACAGCCCACTGTTCCTTCTACAATTGGCGCCCAATGTGGGACTCGAACCCATGACCTTGGGATTAAGAGTCCCATGCTCTACCAACTGAGCAGAGTGCCACCCAACGTGGTAATGAACTCCACGTAAAACCTGAGAGAGCTTGATTTTAAAGACAGAAAAAACAGAGTTTAACACAGCTTTTTGCTGTTTGCTAGGACTTGCCATAGAGAGATCTCCTGTTTCAGCAATAGCAGCAGAAAAAAAAAGCCCGTCATATTAAAACGCGGCTTCCTGGGGCTGTGGTGCCACTGAAAACTCTGGCTTTAAAGCATTTCAATGGCTTTTATGTAACTGGATGTTTGTGTTCCCTCTTGGGATTGGGAAGAAAGTATGCTGAGACCATGCTAAAGGCCATTGGTTAACCCCTTGTCTGTCGTTGAAATATCAGCAGCTGCTGTGCCCTGTTCTTGTACAGTCAAAATGGTTGGTGACTATTCTTTATAAAATCTTCTAATAGTTTCCCTAAAAACATACATTAATTTATATTTTGTTTTGTCTTTAGGGGATTATTAATCTATTTCTATTATTAGAATAATTGAGTATTCTATTTCTCTAAAAATTCACATCCCCACAAATATATTGCTAAGTTAATCACATATGGTTTGAAATTCCTCTCTGTCCTTCTGGCCCTATACATTTGACTGACTTCACACTTTGCTTTACCAGAGATAAAGTTACAATCCCTAAAAATTGAACTTTTACATGCTGAAGAGGCCAATTTTGGTGGACAGATTATGGTGAAATTATTGTTAGGTCCACACCTGTGCCTACCAAACCTTCAATGCCATTGTCATTTATTCATAATTTTAGTTTTGTTTGTTTTTTTTCATTTACAGTAGTTTGCCAGAGTGTTTGCTTTATGCTTTCTCTGAATTCTTGTTCCCTCTTCTAAAGCTGTTCTATTACCCAGAATAGTATGGTTTCTTACAATAGGCATTAAGTTCTTTAATTGCTATGGCAAGGATTTTGATCCTGCAGGAGGCCCCTCAAGGAGTTTTCCAACAGCAAGGGATTATGATGAATATTCCTCACTGACCTACTTTCATTGCCACACCTTCTTCATTATCCAGAAGAAAAGGGTATTCTGAATGGATCACTCTTTAAAAAACAAAACAAAACATTGTTTCTAGGAATGCCCTGTCTACAATGCCTTTTAAGGTAACCTGATTTGCCACAATTTCAATTTACCTCAAAACTCTGAAAATCACCTCTACTATCCATGCATCATCATGGTCATTAGATTCAATATTAATTGTATCCTGTATCCATTCCTCAAAAGGTGCTGATCTTGCCTTTAATGGACTAATTATACTTTTGCATTGAGAATTGGCATTTTCAAAAGCCAGAGATTCAGTTACTATTTGTCTAGCCTTTGAATTTGTTATCATTCTATTTCCTGTTGATGTCAGTAATTTTAAGAACTCTATGAAGGCTTCCTTTGTGCCCTGAATAGCTTTAGTAAATTACTCAATTTTATTTCCTATTTCTCTAATTCTGTCCAAAACATTCGAAGATGATGGATGCACAAATCCAGGATGTGGCCATTTATATACAGCTTGCCTTTCTATAGTAGCATATTCTACTTCTCCATGAATTTGATCTTGGGTGATTTCCCTATCACTAGTTTACTTCATTGTTCAAAATTCTTAATCTCTTTTCTGAACCAGATACTCGATTACAATTGTGGACCAGGCTCTAAAACTCCCTTAACCAAATCTATCCAGTTATTAAGGATAATTCTATTACAAACTGGTCACAAGTTGAACATTTGCTTCACAAAAGGTAAGTGCATGGCAGATGAGACTATTGCTTCTTTGAATCTTTTTAAATCTACCATTCGTCCTGGAGTCCAGTTAGCTGTAAATAAAGCCACTGCAATTTGGCAATTCCTGTAAGGTTACTGGATATATTAAGTTTGGTTGTCTGAAAACCTTCCTCTCTATTCTTACAATGAAATGCTAAAATGCCTTAAATGATATCCATGACTGACTTTCCTAATTATATTTTCATATCAAAGACCTATAAATAAAAATACTATATCTTTTGACATATAACAGACAGACAGACAGACAGACAGACAGACAGACAGACAGACAGATAGATAGATAGATAGATAGATAGATGTGAGATAGATAAAGAAAGTCATAGACACAGACAGGTATAAACATTCCCCCTTAGTTTTAATGTTTCTGTTTCTAAAGTTTATAAATTAATACAATTATATGAACTACTAAGATGACAAAAACGGAGAAGAGTGATAACTTTAAAATGGGTCGGATACTTAAAATTCAAGCTGGTATAAAATGGGTATCAAGAGAAAGGCATTTGGCAATGAATGTGTTCACACACTAGTGATATTTCATTTGTATTTTAATAAATAAAGCTTGTCTGAAGTTCAAAGAGTAAAATGGCTGTACTGGTCAGGCAGTGATGGCACATACCCTGAATGCCAGTATAAATAATTAATAAATGAGAATAAAGACAGAATATTTGCAGACTTTGTGGTCCAACACTCAGCAGAGAGCTGAGTTAGGGAGACATATAGAATGTGCCAATTTAAGCATGAGAAAATGAAGTGTAATTTTAGAAGAAAATGTGAAAGGAGTTATTCAGAAACAAAAACCCAAATAAATGGATTAAATAATGTTTTAGATAAGGCACAAAGATGACTAGCTGTTTTATGTATCATTTCTACCCATGTCTTTTTTGTTTTGTTTGGTTTTTAGTTGTATTTTTGTTTTTCTATTGATTTTTTTTATTGTGCTCTACATTTTTCTCTGATCCTTCTCTGCCTCTCCCCTTCCCCATTCAACCCTCCCCCAAGGTCCCCATGGTCCCAATTTACTCAGGAGATCATGTCTTTATCTACTTTCCATATAGATGAGATCTATGTACGTCTCTCTTAGTGTAATCATTGTTGTCTAATTTCTCTGGAATTGTGGATTATGGGCTGGTTTTCTTTGCTTTATGTTTAAAAATTACCTATGAGTGAGTACGTGTGATAATTGTTTTTCTGTATCTGTGTTTTCTAGCTCCACCCATTTTCCTGTAAAATTCAAGATGTCATTATTTTTTTTGCTGTGTAAATTGTGTAAAATGTACCACATTTTCCTTATTCATTTTTCAGTTCAGGGGCATTCAGGTTGTTTCCAGGTTCTGGCTATGACAAATAATGCTGCTATAAACATAGTTGAGCACATGTCCTTGTGGCACAATTGAGCATCCTTTGGATGCATACCCAAAAGTGGTATTACTGGGTCTTGAGGAAGTTGTTTCCTAATTTTCTGAGAAATTCCCACACTGACATCCAAAGAGGCTGTACCGGCTTGCATTCCCGCCAGGAATGCAGAAGTGTTCCCCTTTCCCCACAACCTCTCCAGCATAAGTTGTCATCAGTGTTTTTGATCATGGCCATTCTTACAGGTGTAAGATGGAATCCCAGAGTTGTCTTGATTTGCATTTCTCTGATGACTAAGGATGTTAAACATTTTCTTAAGTGTCTTTCAACCATTTTAGATTCTTCTGTTGAGAGTTCTCTGTTTAGGTCTGTACTCCATTTTTTTTATTGGATTATGTGGTCTTTTGATGTCCAGTTTCTTGAGTTCTATGTATATTTTAGAGATCAGATCTCTGATGTGGGGTTAGTGAAGATCTTTTCCTATTCTGTAGGCTGTCATTTTGTCTTATTGACCATGACCTTTGCTTTACAGAAGCTTTTCAGTTTCAGGAGGTTCCATTTATTAAGTGTTTCTTTCAATGTCTGTGCTGCTGGGGTTATATTGAGAAATTGGTCTCCTCTGCCAATGTGTTCCAGTGTACTTCCCACATTCTCTTATATAAGGCTCAGTGTGGCTGGCTTTATGTTGAGGTCTTTGATCCATTTGGACATGAGTTTTGTGCATGGTGATAGATATGGGCTTATTTTCATTCTTTAACATGTTGATATCGTTATGCCAGCACCATTTGATAAATATGCTTTCTTTTTTCCATTTGATTTTTTTGCTTCTTTGTCAAAAAGCAGGTGTTTGAAGGTGTGTGGATTAATATCTAGGCCTTCTATTGGGTTCCTTTTGTCCTTTGTCTGTTCTTATGCTAATACCAAGCTATTTTCAATACTGTAGCTTTGTAGTAGAGTTTGAAGTCAGGGATTGTGATGCCTCCAGAAGTTCTTTTATTGCACAGGATTGTTTTGGCTATACTGGGTTTTTTGCTTTTTCATATGAAGTTGAGTACTGTTCTTTCGAGGTCTGTGAAGAATTTTGCTGAGATTTTGATGCGCATTGAGTTGAATCTGTAATTGATTTTGGTAAGATTGCCATTTTTACTATGTTAACTCCGCCTACCCAAGAGCATGGGAGATCTTTCCACTTTCCGGTGTCTTCTTCAATTTCTTTCTTCAAAAATTTAAAGCTCTTGTCATACAAGTCTTTCACTTGTTTGTTTAGAGTTACTCCAAGATATTCTATACAATTTGTGTCGATTGTGAAGGGTGTTGTTTCTCTGATTCTTTTCCATCCCCTTTTTCATCTGTGTACAGGAGAGCTACTCATTTTTTTTTTTTTTAGTTAATCTTGTATTCTGCTACATTACTGAAGGTGTTCATGAGTTGTAGAAGTTACTTTGTAGAATTTTGGGGATCACTTATGTAAACTATCATATCATCAGAAAACAATGAGAGTTTGACTTCTTATTTTCCATTTTTACACCCTTGATCTCTTTTTTGTGTCTTATTGCTCTAGTTGGGACCTTAAGAACTATATTGAATAGATATGGAGAGAGTGGACAGCCTTGTCTTGTTCCTGATTTCAGTGGAATATCTGGGACTTTCTCTCAACTTAGTTTGATGTTGGCTGTTGGCTTGCTGTATATTGCCTTTATCAAGTTTCCCATAATATCTTTGATATTGGACTATCGCCAAAATCATCAAGCTGGGCATAGAGATGGCTCAGTGCATACAGGCCCTTCATAACATGCCCGAAGACCACAATTTGATCCCTTTGACCCTCATTGTAGCAACACTTCCTGTTGTAGTCCCCTGATTATATGTGTGTTGTGTTATGCACGCATGTGCATGCACACACACTCACAAATATACATGTACAAAGTAAATAAATTTCATTTACAAATTTTAAAAGAGAATAGGAAGTAATCAAATCTCTCTAGTACTTTCATTTTTACCATATTTCCTCCTCTTCCATGTTCTCTCTTCCTTTACCATTTAAGCCTTCCTGTTCTATTATTTTCTTTATACCAGTGATTTTGACTGCTTTTCTCTTGGCAGTCCTTCTCTGTTGTCCCTTCATAATTTCCTGGCTTCTGTGGATATCCCAAATGAAACACTCATATCTGAAGAGTCAAAGCTAGTATCCACAAATGGGAGAAAACACATGATTTATCTCATTTGGGGTTTTAGTTCCTTACTCAGAATAATTGCTTCCAATTCCATCACTTTACTTGTGAATTTCATTGTTTTATTTTCTTCAAGAAAAGGTTGCTCTGTTTTATTTTTTTTTAATAGGAGGGCAACTTTCCATTGTGTAAATATGGAATAGTTCATCTAGGCTGTTTCCATTTCCTGGAATATTATGATTAGTGGTCCAGTGATTATGACTGAGCAGGTACCTGTATAGGAAAATGTGGAATTCTTTGGGGGTATTCCCAGTAGTCACATTGTAGATTGATGGTTGTCTTTTTGAGGAACTTCTGTGTTGTTTTCTATAGTGCCTGAGCTATTATTTCTTCCCCACAGCAAAAATCTCCATGTTGATTTTTATAGTGCCTGCACTTGTTTTTATTACCCTTTCCCCACCTACACATTCATACCAATATTCATCAGTTATTGTTAGTTTTGCTCTTAGCCATTCTGCCTTGGGTAAAATAAAAGATTAGGTAATTTTAAATTGCATTTTCCTGATAGTTACAGATGTTGCAAAATATGTTGTTTGACTTTTGTTTTCCAGTTATTACAAAAAACATACTTTGTGCAATATAGTTTAACATATCATAGATCCTGGTCCATACAAGCATATACTTTTGAATGGATCAGTGCATAATAATTAGTATCCTTATAAATTAATAAATTGTTTTTGTATTTAAGGGGCTTCCCTTTTTCTCTAAAATAAAGAGCTGAGGTTGTGGATATACTGCCATAAATGCATTTAAGACATCCTGGCTCATGTTCAATGTTATCTCAAAATACAAAGCCTGATTAATGAACAGCTATCACTTTTGATCCATATAGAAAATCATTAAAATCACACAAATACAGATGATGGAAAAGCACGTGATTTTGATAGATGACTGAATTTCACTTCATTAACCACTCACTTTCTATTCAGCTGAAGACAGAATCTGACCTCAGATCCTACATGTTCTGCAAGCAAGAAGTTCTGCAACTAAGCAGAACTGCTTTCTGATGATGGATGGAGATAAATCTTGACATTTATTTTCATTAAGATGTTATATATATATATATATATATATATATATATATATATATATATATGAAATTTATTAAAGGACATGTTGAACAAATAGATGTTACATATTTATATCTCTCAATGTTATGTTATTTTGACAGAAATAATTCTCTAAAGAAAAGTTTTTAATTTCAGTGATGACTGGAAAACTAGCAGCTCTTAATAGATTTAATTTTTGCCCTATGAAAGTGGAGCTATTAGTTTGTGTATTATGATATGTCACATTCTTATGTACTAGTGTTTCCACTTTCAGAAGTTCCTGACATTCCTGTTTCTATATCTTGCTTTTTGTAGTCTCCTCCCTGACTTGGCAGAACCCCACTCTCTATGGTCAATATAACCCTAAAATTGAATCAGAGTTAAACGTCTGGAATCAAAGACAGACAGAGCAGGTACCATCTGTAAAATAAAAGACTCAGAATCTTTACATGAAATGCGAATAAAATCACCGACCTCATGAAGCAGTTTGACTCTTATGCTAATAGTTAAACATTTAGACGTTTGTTTGTTAAAGATTATGAACCACAGACTTCTGGTCTCCTAGCATCCATTCTTTTATTCTTTTTCATGTCATTTAACAATTATTGGACAAAGTACTCTGACTAAGATATTTTACCACGTATCTGTAATGGAATGTCTATGATGCTTTTTCCATGTGAAGGAAACACATTTCTTGGAAAAGTTCTGAAGTCATGTTTGATCGGGATGTTACTTTAGAAAACTTTCAAATGCAATTGCAGTAGTTACTGCCTATCCTGGATGTCTGCTGTACTGGACATTGATTACGCATTTAATGCCCAAAGATTGCCACAGTGCACAGACTATCACAACACTGAGCAGCCTCAGAGGGATTGGCGAAAGTGCTGTGATAGCTCAACAATCTTGCAATTCTGTGGTAATATTGAGGCAGTTCATTTTTTATATTGGCATAAGGACTAAGAAATACACTAGTTTATATTACAATTTCACCTTTATTAAATCAAGCCTGTTTGTGAATGATAACTAAAGAAAAAAGACAACACAAAACATACCCAAAATGTACACTCATAAAAGTAAAATGTGTTTTCTTCTTAAGAGAAAAAGTTAAAATATATGCTAAATCAAATTACAGACAGGTAGTTTGGTACTAGCTTAATTCTTTTTTTAATTATTTCTCAAATATTGGCAAATTATCTCCCAAATAGTGCCAATTTGAATGTGAATAAAATAATTGAAAGTGCTCTTATAATTGTCTTTTTGGAGAGACAACGAAGTGCTTGGAACCTTGGGGCATCATTAAACAAAATGAAAGTTAACCAATTGATTCTTTTGTGTTCTGCATATTAGAAAAACAGAACCTCAAGGATATTAGAGCTAAGCTTATTTCTCAACATGCAGAAACCCTTATTTAAAACACTATTTATTTACCTAAAAGTATTGCTAAAAAGAATAAAATTATCTATCAATCACATACACACACATTTTAGTATTTGAGAACATATATACTATATAGTATGGGCTTATACAATTGCACAACAAACAATGAAATTTGTGTCTATAATGTGAGCACTTTGGGGATTCAATGGAAAATATAACTAAAAGGCACATTCAAGCAGATGAAAATCAAGATATAGATTATGGTATATGGGTCCAGACCACAATCAACATTAAAAGAAGAGACAAATTTAGAGAATTCCTTTTACTGTAACCAAAATAAGATCTAGTTATTAAATTGATGCAGTTTAGTGAGCTTTATAGCATAATGATGCTTATTTATAAATCATTTTAATTAGACATTTATTTAACTTGATATAAACATTTTCATATTAAAACACTTGAGGACTATGACATAGCTCAGTAACAGAGAACTTGTCTAGCATGTGTAAGGCTCTAGCTTCAGTCTCTAATGCCACATGCACAGAAACACATGCACCTGCACAGATGCACAAATACACACAAAGAGCCATGCATACACTGACAATTTTAATATGAGTGTGGTGGCTCATGCATATAAATCCCAGCACTTCGAGGATGAAGGCAGAGAGGTCAGGAATTCAAGTCAGCTACATAAAGAATCCAAAAGTATCCTGGGCTATGTGAGATTGTATCACAAACCAAAACCAGGTAATGAGGGGATATTAATGATCACTCTTTTCACTTGTGTTCTGCACAGGTAGGAGTTTAGAATAAATTAATGATAAAATTGCCTTATAAAGTAAAAATGAAATCTTAATCATCTGCCATGTAAACATTTTGATGAAAATGTTTGCCTACATTAAATATCAATGGTGCCATTATATGAATTATCCTTGTATGCACCGTGAGTCTAAAGCAGCAGCAAATTTGGCCTGACAGACTGTGAACAGGGTCTGTCATACTGTCTTGACATCAGAAGAGAGAGGGCCCGTTGGGCACTCTCAGTCAGCTAAAAAACTTCAGACTGGGAACTCTTTAAGTCAGCTTCATTACTTTTTTTTTTTTTTTAGAATGCTTAGCACACTGCTGCATTCCTTTCTCAGTGCGTCTTTCTGAAACCTGAGGAGGCGCTCTTTGTTACCTAACATTTATTTTGTTATGTAATATCTTTCTTTTCAAAATTCTTCAGGATGAAGAAATAATTCCCCCCTTTTTTCTCTTAATTTTCCACGTCTATATTAAGATATTTTAATATGCTCAATATGGCTTGTCCCGCCTGGCTTGCTGATTTTTCTTCCCTAGACTGCAACACTTAATGCTTCTTAAATTTTTATTTTAAATTTATTTATTTGTGTGTACGTGTGTGTGTTAAGGAGTTTCTCTTGCCTGTTCCACAGACCCCATGTGGAAGTCAGGGGACAACTTTCAGGTGTCTATTCTCTTCTTCAGATTTGAAGACAAGTACCTTTACTGAGTCACCTGGGCCTGTTCAGGTGGCCTCTGTCAGCCTGCTAACTTCTTACTGTTTCACAGCACAAATGCCAACTGTGTTCCTGATTGTGTGTCAGCCTGCTAACTTCTTACTGTCTCACAGCACAAATGCCAACTGTGTTCCTGATTGTGTGTCAGCACCTGCACCTTTTGTCTTCTAAAGAACATAATATTTTCTTTAGTTTGCATGCTGTTTTGTTTTAAAAGTGGAAAGACATCCAGTGTAAAGGGAAGCAGGCTGGGCTCAATTTCCAGGTGTGCTTCCTGGAAATGAATGCATTTGGGGAGTTTATTCAGATTTCCCTAGTTTTCTTATGTGAAAAACATATTTTAAATGGTTAAATAAGTAAAAGCATGGACTATTATCACTTCATTGGCTAAATCAAATCTTACTGAAATAATTTCCCTTTCTCATCTCCAACTAGGTTTTCAATTTTCATTTTTGAGATTATAATAAAATTACACAATTTTCCCTTCCTCTTTTCTCTCCACCAAACCTCCCATATTATACCCCCTTTCAAATTCATGGCCTCTTGTTTTCATTAATTGTTTCTACACAAACACACACACCAGACATATATACCATGCTCTGACCAGATTATTTTATTTATATGCATGTTTTCAACGGTAACTCCTTGATACTGAATAACCATGAAGAGAACAAGACAATAGCAATATAGACATGCAAAAGTTTATGGGAAAAGTCTAAGTAAGAGGCCTCAACCCTACACAAAGAACTACAGGCAACTAAGGAATTCTGAGAGCTGGAGAAATAGTCTTTCCCCAGGGAAGAACACACCAACGGGTTTTTATTTTTAACCATGCATTTAGATTATGTATGTACATATACAGATACAGACAGACAACTTTCTGTTTAAAGAATGTTTAAATGTTTAAATCATATCCTTGATAAAGACTCTTAATGTCACTAGGGAATCAATAAGTTCATTCAAATTTACTTTCTTTTCCCAGGACAAATAGAAATTGACCAAAACCAGGCAACAACAACAAAGATAGGGTTGGGAAGATTGCTCAGTATAAAGTATTTTCCACACTAGTGTAAGGACGACAACTCATATAGTTAAGTGTGTAAAAAACTGTGCAGGCATTGCTGCTATCTTAGCACTGGGGATACAGATAAAGGGGATCTCAGGATAAACTCAATAGACTTGCTGGAATTGGGGAGCTCTAGTTGCACCTGATATCAATTTCCCAATGTGAAAATGATGGAGAAAAACACCCAGTGTCAACTGCATGACTTTTGAAGCACTAGCACTCAGACGCACAGACAACTGTGCATGAATGTGTACCAAATGCCAGAAAGCATCTCTACTCACACATATATACCACAGACATACATATGTACTTTTACAAATTAAGTACATATGTAGTTTTTGTAAAAAGTCCTCTAATCTAAATGATTTTTAAAAAATCTAATTAAAGCAATCCCTTTCCTTGTTTATTTCTGATTTCAGCCCTGTTCCGAAGGCAAAAATAAAATTGTAAAAACTGAAAGTCACACAGACAAGTCTTCAAATTTGATAGGTATTAAGAATTGACTATGTTTTTTGCATAGCTATTTTTAACTTCCCTCTGAATATCATCTGGAATATTTAAAAGAAGTATCCACATATATTATTTCCTTAGGTGATATATTACTTTACATAAAAATAAAGCACAAAATTCTGCAAAATATATGGACCCTTCCTTATGTTTCATTTTGCCTTTATTTTACATCTAACAAATAATTGATTTAATCTTATTGTCAGTATGCATAGTTTGCTCTTGAGTTAAAAGTAATTAGTTTTACTCACAGTCTCATATGTATATCTATCAGCAGTAAAAGCTAGGATCTGTACATGACAGAGAACATGCAATATTTGTCAGAGCAGGGGTTGTGGGAGCTGATAGAAGTGGCTCTGGTCCATCTTGACTTAAGGTCAGAGAGATCAAGTTTGCTTTGCTTCTTCAAGGTCAAACAACAGCCCTAAGGTGAAGTTGCTGCACATCTTGCTTAGATAACAAGATGTTTGGCCTACTGGATGTTTTGCTCCTCAGTGTTTTGAACTTTTGTTTGTTCCTTAAATCAAAAAAAGCCTTTTGCCTTTCCTGACTTGGGGTACATAAGGGTAATAAAATTAAGCTTGAGGCTGCAGCTGTATTCACTGACAGTCCTCCCAAATCTATCCTTTAAAAAAAAAGTAATTAGTTTCCCACCAGTGTTATCTGAATCAGTACCTAACTTAGCTTTAGGTCTCAATTAAGAGCACTCTACAGAAGGGAAAGTCTTAAATTCATGTCTCTTCTGCCCTAATTTGGCTAGTTCTGCACCTCTATATAACATGGTTCTATTACATCTCATATAAAAGGGAAGTTTTACCTACTACAGCAATAAATAGAAATACAGCTCTGTCCTCCCACATCCCTCTCCAAACTCTGACAACATCTTGTTTGAATTTTATGGTAACTATTGGCAAACTGTCATTTAATAATATTCTTTTTTTTTTTTTTGATTTTTCGAGACAGGGTTTCTCTGTAGCTTTTTGGTTCCTGTCCTGGAACTAGCTCTTGTAGACCAGGCTGGCCTTGAACTCTCAGAGATCTGCCTGCCTCTGCCTCTGGAGTGCTGGGATTAAAGGCGTGTGCCACCGCCACCCGGCTTAATAATATTCTTAAACTTTAGTTAACACTCTACAAAATATTTTTTTCGATTTTTAAAGCCAATATTAACTTTTGTAACCATTGATGTTTCCAAATCTCTCTTTCAGTTTTGATATACAAAGTTCTATTCTTTTACAAAAAGATTTGTTTTATTTGATTGTGTGTAAATATGTGCCGATAAATGCATGTTTTCTTCGAGAACAAAAAAGTATGTTATATCCCAGAGCCAGAGTTTCAGGCAATTGTGAGCAGAGGGAAGATGAGCGTGGAACCAAACTCGGGTCCTATTAACTGCTGAATCATCTGTTCAGTCACTGAATTTTAACTCATACACCACCCAGACACATTATTTACAGTAATTATGATTAAGTCTTATTTGTCTTCTGCACATATATTCAGTTCGGTCTTCAAATTTGATAAGAAATCTGTTTTATATTATTATAATAATGTAACTAACCACTGCGGTGACAACAAATAAAAATACAGTTTTACAGCTTCCATTGCCTTTGTTTTGTGTTCTCTTTTCATCCTTTTCTGATAGCCTGCCTCATTCCGTCCTCTAAGATTAACCTGAAGAGCTTGTCAAGGGCTGTTTCTCTTCTGGTCTGACCTCCTCTCTGGAAAAGCAGGTTCTAAGAAGTAGGTGAACCTTGATCTGTGCATACAGCATCCTGAGAATTCTTCTCAGTGCTCTCCTCACTTGCTAGTCTCTATACCTCAATATGTGTTTATTTGCTACCTTTTCCCAGTCAGTTTTTAGAAGAAATACAGTTATGGCACCAACACTCTGTGTCCACAAATGTCTGGTAATAGCCTGGCTCTACTTTCATCCTTCAAGGATGGATGTCCTGCTTGTCAGATGTTAAGCATATAGGTACTGAAGATACATATAGATACCTAAGATTTGTAAGTTTTCACAAAACTGGTCGCCAGTCTATTACCTGCCATTCACAGTTGATAAGCAGCAATCTGATGCCATTTTAAATCTTATTCTTTGTGCATAACCTTTATTCCTTTCTTTAACTTTTGCCATTTGCTCTTTTTCTTCAGTTGCTGAGTGATTTCTAATCATTTTGGCTTCATTTAAGGCATCTTTCACAGGAAAAAAATATGCATTTTTGTTCTATAAATCTTGTCAAAAACCCATGGTTGGGATATTATCTACTACTGTTTTTTGTTTGTTTGTTTTTATTTTTGAGACAGGGTTTCTCCGTAGCTCTTCGGTTCCTGTTCTGGAACTACCTCTTGTAGATCAGGCTGGCCTCGAACTCACAGAGATCCACCTGCCTCTGCCTCCCGAGTGCTGGGATTAAAGGCGTGCGCCACCACCGCCCGGCTTCTACTACTGTTTTGAAGAAAGATGAAAAAAGCCAAAGGGAAGAGTGTCGAGTTATCATTCCTACTTGAGGTGAAATATAGAGTTATTTATATTCTTCTATTTTCTAAAATCACTTCACAAACACTCTCTTTAAAATGTGTCAAATAATTTATGTCCTCACTCACTTAATTCCCGTGTTTCTGTTGTGATATGATACTCTACCAATTTCCAATGTCAATTAGGGGTTTAAAAAGAAACAAAATTCAACTATTTTATTGTCTTTATGCTATAAACTCACAGAAAATGTAAATTCACCCAAATATTTCATATTTGAATATTAAAAACATATTCACCAGTTTCTATACATTTTTCAGAAATATTGATCTTTGTAATGTGTAAAGAGCAGAACTGATACCTTATCAAAACCATACTCTCAACTTTTTAAATTCTAAGTGAGAAATTCTTTGTAAGCAATTTAAACAGTGACAATTAATGTAAAGATAAAATTATTTTAACAGATTTTAAATTTAATGGCTCCTTCCTGAAGAAAAAGGCTGTGTTCTGTACTGAATATGAGATAGTCTTTCCTTCAGTTTTGTCCTCTAGATCATATATGATCCGCACACACTGATGATCACATTCCATTATTCCAATGAAATGTAAAACTACTGTGTTCAATCAGCGGAGTGTTTTTCTGACATATGGATTCCTATTTCATATAAAACTTCAAAAACATATCAAAGTCATATCAGAGGCACACTTTTGAAGATGTGTAATCCTGAGAAATGGAAGCAAACATTTCTATTCACTCTGAAGCATCAGTTTAGCTATGCACACAACTGCTCAGGTCAAACTTTAGTATGGTTGAGTCTTATACAGTCACCATAAAAGTACTTCGAAAAGAACTGATAGTATCTATAAATACAATGGAAAGGTGCTAAGTAGGTCATTGGTAAATAAAATCTACTTTGAAGACTTTTCAGCAGGTTTTCTACTCTCTGAACAACAATAGCAGTCTTTAGTTTCAAATTTCCATATTTTTGAAAAATGCAATGCTTTAAAAAATTTCATTCTCATTCACTTTATTAGAAAAAATGTCTGATTTGTCTGAGTTCATGGAATTTTTGTGTCAGATATTGTAAAAATTGAATATCTATTTTGGTCAGATAAAACTAAAAGCATTGGGGAGTACTATTATAGGTGGCTATATATTATACACACACACACACACACACACACACACACACACACACACACACACACACATATATATATATATATATATATATATTATATAACCCATGATGTTAGCACAATGAGAAAATAACCTGAGACAGTTTTCCAGTTTAGTCTGACAGGGAGAAGCAGAGTTTTTAAAGAGAATTTTGCTGAGTGGTCATTGTGTCAATCAACCATCCAGGTTTTGGGTGATAATTTCTAACTTCAAGGCCCTGCTTTCTTAACCCATAGCATAAAGAAATAAACCCGCAGAGATCAGTTGCATGCATTCAAGAACTGCTCCATTTATAATTTTTAACTAAGAAAAGTTAAAAAAATTCTCACATATTTATGAAATGGTTTATTTAGTAACTACTGAAAAGTATAATTGTGTCAGATAAAATAGGCAAGTGAAGTGTAAACTTACTCTATTAGTAGTAATTATTGTTTGTTGTTCTTGTTTTTGTTTTTTTGAGACTGGGTTTCTCTAGTTTTGGACCCTATCCTGGAACTAGCTCTTGTAGACCAGGCTGACATCGAACTCATAGAAATCTGCCTGCCTCTGCCTCCCAAGTGCTGGGATTAAAGTCATACACCACCACCACCTGGCTTAGCAGTAATTCTTTTATTAGCATAGATTTGCTGCTTCTGAAGCTAAGTAACACAGTTTCAGGATGATCACATCCATATCTATTGTTTCCCTGAACTGGTTCTCTGTACCTTTCTTAGTGCATTTAATCTCCCTTATGATTAAAAAGGCAGGTGCTGGGCAGAGGAGTTACTCAGTAAACTGCTTTTCCGCACAAGCATGAGCACTTAAGTCTAAACCCCAGAACTCACATTGTATATGTAAACAAAGGCTGGAAACACAAGAGCACCCCATCCTTCAGGGAAGAGTAGATGTGGCTAAGGTCATGAATACTACAGGAGAACCTAATGAAACCTTCTTATTCATTGTAATTTCTAGCTATATTCTAAATATTTCTACTTGTACTTGCAAATAACTGTAGCTCTCATATTCATCAAAGAAGGTTCTTTTTGCAACAGAGACCATTAGGGGAAGCCATAGCTAGTCAAATGCAGAGAGCAACTGATTGTGAGGTGCCCAGTCCCACATAATACTTTACAACATAGCTTGGACACCTCAAACTCAGTGAACATCATGTAAAGACTCTAAGAACAAGAGAAACAAGGAGTCTGCTGTGAACTTTTGTTTCCTACATTTAACAGGGAAGTTACACTCATGAAACATCAGAAATATGACAGCATAAATAAGACTTTAAAAATGACAATGCCAGTTGATATGACAATGTGGGAAACTGCACAGAACCCATTTCCAAGATGAAGAGTTGCAAGGCATTAAAGACTATTAAGAGAAGAAGAATTTGTGGATGTGTCCCATCAATGGTTATCCAATTTTAAGTGATCACCCCTAAAATATATATAATTTAATATATAATATAATATAATCATATATACAGAGAGAGAGAGAGAGAGAGACTTAGCAAGTTGCACATATATGATTTTTTGTATAGTTATATGTAGTTTAATGACTTAGGAGGAAATTGGAGTGGTTAAAACAGTGGTTCTCAATCTGAGGGTCACAACCCCTTGGGGTCAAACCACCCTCACAGAGGTTGCATATCAGATTTACATTACAGTTTATAACAGTAGCAAAATTACAGTTATGAAGTAGCAATGAAAATAATTTCCTGGTTGAGGGTCACCACAACATAAGGAATAGTATTAAAGGGCTTCAGCATTAGGAAGACTGATCATCACTGGATCAGAGGAATTTGAAATAATATAATTGTATTTCAATTAAGTAAAATAAAATTTATGCTTTAATTGTTAAAACTATCTTATTAATTTATATGTATGTGTTTTGCCTACACATATATCCATGCATGCATTGCCCTTGGAGGCCAAACAAGAGTGTTTGACTTCCTGGGATGGGAGTTACAGAAAGCTGTTAGCCTCCATGTAGGTGGTAGGACTCAAACCCAGGTCCTCTGGAAGAGCAAGTGATCTTAATCTAGGAAACAACTCTCTAGATCCAAACACAGGAATATAAAAAAAAAAATAAAACAAATAAATAAAATCTTAATGGTAATAATAATAATAAATAATAGTGGGTGTCTTCATATCACTAGATATGTTGAAGGTCTGTCTAGCACACAATTCTGTATAGCACAGGACATCCTAACTTTTCTAATTTGGATTTCTTGCTTACATTTCTGCTCCTGTCTACTTGAACTCAAAATGATCTGGAACCTTATCATGGTTTTTTTTTTTTTGTGTGTGTGTGTGTGTGTGTGTGTGTGTGTGTGTGTGTGTATAGGAGGTCCTTCTGTCTGTGTTGCTTTCATTGATGAATAAAGAAACTGCCTTGGCCTGTTGATAGGGCAGAACTTAGGTAGGTGGGGAAGATGGAACTGAATTCTGAGAGGAAGAAAGCAGAGTCAGAGAGACAACATGGAGCCGCCAGAATCAGACATGCTGAATCTTTGCCAGTAAGCCACTGCAATGTGGTGATATACAGATGAATGGAAATGGGTTAAATTAATATAAGAGTTAGCCAATAAGAAGCTAGAGCTAATGATCCAAGCAGTGATTTAATTAATACAGTTTCTGTGTGGTTATTTCAGGGTAAGCTAGCCAGTGGCTGGGACAAAGAGGCAGCCCTCTTTGTTTTATACATGTCTCCTACATGTTTTATATACTCATTATTTATTGGTCAGTCATCTAATAAAAGGAACCTTTAATGTTCCTTTTCAATGATAACTACATTATATTTCAATCCATTTTTATGGGCACGAATATTCTGATTATTTTATTAAAAGTTTTTTTTTTCTTTGCTAGTAGTAGAAACGAAACATCTCCAACATTAATCTTTCACTGACAGAATAAGGAATTCTGACATTTTTTTTTCTGAAATCCAAGATCAAAAGTCATCAAAGAGATAACTTTGGGGATGAAATGTGACCCTATACCATCAACAATCCTTAACTGTTATGTTGGAGATGAAATGGAAGAGTCCCATGAGTCAGTTAAGGACGTGTATTACTCATTTCTTTGGCACTGAAGCCATTTTCATTATAGTGGAAAGGAAATGGGAATGATAAATGACAACAGGCAACTACAGGGGTTCTTACATATAAACCAGATTAATGCAATTCCAGGTTAAAGTGTACTGAGAAAAAGGTGCAGTTGCATGGAAACAGCATCAACACTCAGCATTGTGTATTAGAAACATTCCTTGGTATTAGTGAAGCCAAAAGATGGGTCTTTAAGATAGAACTCTCCAACCTTCAGTGCAGTTCACCAGGTACCATGAGTAACAAAACTGAGTATGGTAGTCACTTAGAGCGGTTTATTGGAAATAAGAACAGAGGGGCATATGTAATATCTCATTTGACTCCAGTTCTCTACTAAAGTCTCCATGCTCACTTGTCTGTTTTCATTAACAGCCCAGGGGAAGCAGGAGTGTTAGAGGGCCCTGCCCATGTCTTCCTTTACTAAGGGCAGCTGCTTATGTAAGAGGCATGTACCGATCAAAGCATGGTGTTGTTTGAGGAAAGTATTATTTGAAGAAAGGTGTTTTCTTTATTGTCATTCTATAATAGTAATAGTATTTTCAGTGACCTTTGAAATGGAGCGTGAAAAATCATCTTTATATCTTTGTGTAATTTGACATTTACTAGAATTAAATGAGCTATTTCTTCTTTAACTTACTTACATTTAACCAGTTGCTTAAAAAATTGATAAGAAATATCTATGATGACATACTTACTTATATTTCAGACACTTTATTTAAATATTAAAAATTATGATTGAATTAGTTTCATTTCCTGTTGCTGTAGTAAAATATTTTGACAAAGAAATTTAAGGAAGAAAGAGTTTTTTCCTGGCACATCATGGTACAAAAGTCAGATGGTAGGAGCTGAATCAAAGAGTGATAAAGTCCATGCTACTCCTAACTACCCTTCTGCACTAAAACAGTCCAGGAACCCATCTAGGAAATGGTGCTGCCCTAAGTGGCCTCGACTTCCCACCTCGAGTGATGCAATCAACATCGTCTCCCACAGGTACACCCCAAATCTCTTCTCCCAAGTGATGCTGTAAAGGTAAATGTTAATGGTAAATATCACATATGCTGAAAGGTGAAACACTTATCTTTATGTTGAAGGGGTTATGCTGTTGTAAGATGTTCAGTTAGGCAAATGTTTTTTTTTTTTAATTAAAGCTTTTTGGTGTTTTGTAATAACTTACTCAAGTCTTACATACTGCTACAACAGACACCCACAGAAAATTCCTACTGCACAGAAACAGCAAGCTACTCTATTAAACAGACTTCCTCAGAGAAGGTGCTCTCCCCTTAAAGAGTTCCATAGTCTTCAAGAACTTATCATAGAGAAGAAAAATGATGACCTCCTGAATAATTTTTTGAAATCAAAAGTATTTGTGTGGCATTATAATAATAATTTTGGTATTCTTAAAATATAAAATTTTATTTCCTTCACACTCAGATGAATTTCTTGAATATTCCATATTTTTAGACATAATTTTTCTTTGCACACTTGCTTAACTGGTTGAGATCAAATTGTATATACTTTATTTGACGTTTTAACCTTAAAATATTCTTCAGTAGCTTTTGTTTACATAACAGTTAAGGATTGTTGATGGTATAGGGTCACATTTCATCCCCAAAGTTATCTCTTTTAAAAGTTATCTATTTAAAAGTATGAATATCATCTATTGACTGACTGCTGAAGAATTCAATTTTGAGTAATGTATTGTTTCCATAATTATCCCCTGTATTTGGTCATTTAGTTGTGAAATTTTAAAAAAGCTATATTTAAAATAATGCTGACACTTTTCTCTGTTTCTTAGTCACTAACATACAGCTCACAGGTTATACACTTTTTAAAGTTCTAAGAAGGTGTGATAGAGTTCTTTCTGAAAAGGAGAAGATAACCTCTGCCAATGGTGTCAGTGGCTGTCAAGGAATGAATAGCAAAGTTCTGAAATGTTTCCTTGTAACAAATCAATATTGTCTTATAATTAGTACACTTTTACACAGGCTATTTATTGTAATATAGCAAAAAGAAGGGTTAGGTTCCTTGGCAAAACAAAAGCGAGTCCTCAATCCTTATCTCAATTCTTTTCATCAGATAATTTTCAGAACAATGTGATGATTAAAAACATTATTATGATTAAATTAAAAGCCAAGGCTTGACTGAGATAATTTTAATAGCACACATTTCCCTTAATGAATTTAAACTTTATATAAAACATTGAGAGACCATGTAAAAGAAAATGCTTAAATCTTTCTCCAAGTATTTGATTAACATGAGCATATGAACCAAAGAAACGATGATGTTTCTCAAATAGAACAATTTAATTTTATTTTTTGAGAAAGGGTTTCTCTGTGTAGTATTGGCTGCCCTGAAACTTGCACTGTAGACTAAGATAGCCTATTTATAACAAACATCTGCCTGCCTCTGCCTCCTGAGTGCAGAAATTAAAAGCATGCATCACCATGCCCAGCTAGGACAGTTTTATACTAAGGAGGCTACTTGTTGGTTCCTGACTGCTCAGCCCCAAAAATAATCATACAGAAACCATAGTAATTAAATTGCTGCTTGGCCCATTAGCTCTAGATTCCTACTGGCTAACTCTTACATCTTAATTTAACCCATTTCTAGTAATCTGTGTATTGCCACGTGGTTGTGGCTTACCAAGTATGATGGAGGAAGGTCGTTGGCTAATAAGGAAACTGCCTTGGCCCATTTGATAGGCCAGCCTTTAGGTTGGTGGATTAAACAGAACAGAATGCTGGGAGGAAGAGGAAGTGAGCTCAGACTCTGTTCTCTGGGGCAGATGCGATGAAGCTCTGACCCAGGATGGACATAGGCTAGAATCTTCCTGGTAAGCACACCTCGGTGCTACACACAGTAATAGAAATGGGCCAGGCAGTGTTTAAATGAATACAGTTTGTGTGTTGTTATTTCGGGTAAAGCTAGCTGGTGGCTGTGAGCCGGGCAGCAAGAACGCAGCCCGCAGTTCCTTCAACACAGGTCCTGGGTCCTGTGGGCCTACATGGCTTCTCTTCTCTACTCTGCCTTCCTTTTTCCCAGCAGTTTAGTTTTCCCTGCCTACTTAAGTTCTGCTCTATAAACAGGCCACAGTAGTTTTATTAATTAACCAATTGTATTCACAGCATACAGAGAGGAATCCCACACCACAGTTCAATCTTTAACTCTCTGATTTATTATGGTATATCATCACTACTGCAGTTTTACTGAGTCCCTACTAATATATGTCATAGATTTGTTTTATAGATGTCATTAATATATTTGGTACATGTAAATAGACTGCTCATTCATTCCCAGCTACCCAGACCCAAATAGTTGTACAGAAACTATACTAATTACAACACTGTATGGCCTATTATCTCGGGTTTCTTATTAACTAACTTTACATCTTAAATTAACCCATTTCTATTAATCTATGTATTGACATGAAGTTGTGGTTTATCAATAAGTTTCCAGTGTCCTTCTCCTTTTAGCAGCCACATGGTGTCTGCCTGACTATGCTTTGTTTCTCCCTGCATTCAGCATAGTTTTCCTTCCTAGCTCTATTCTTTGTTTACATTTCTAAAATGTAAATTCCTGAAAAAGAATTCAGAGGGCCTATTATGAGGAGAGTTATGCCCCCATATGATTCATATATTGAAGTCCTCCTCAGTCTAGGTACCTCAAATTATGGCTATAGTCAGAAATATAGTCTAAATAATGGTGAAGTGATTTATTTAAAATTAAATTAAGTCATTAAAGGAGGACAAAATGTAACAAGACAGGTGCCCTTATGAAAAAAGAACAAGATACAGATGACCTTTTAGAGATGGAGGAGGTGACTATCTATACACCAAAGACAGGAAGAACTCTAGACCAGAATCACTTAGTAAGGACATTCTTCAACCTGTTGAGTTGCCTGCTCAGTGTTTCTCAGTTTCTGTGATTCAGCTTTATGGTTTTATTGCCCCTATAAGTACCCACTCACCCATACTGTGGTAAGTAACCCCTATAAAACTCATGATTCACAAAGTTGGGCTTTGGTGGTAACTATATTTTTATCTGTAATGGGCTCCCTATGTGGAGTTAGTTGATACATGTATTGCATTACCCAGGAGCAGTTTGTTACACAGCAAGTGGTGATAATGATGATTGAGGTGATAATGATGATCATGATTATAATGATGATGGTGAATACAATGATAATGATGATGCCTTTCTAGAGTTGGCATTGAAGCTAAGGTTTCACACATTCTGGAAAAATCAATAATTTATTTAGCTCAATCAAGTAAAATATTATTTTAATAATGTCTTATAACTGTGTTTTCAGTTGCCTATCACTGTTGAATTTTTTCTGATGAAAATTAAAATGATAAATGAGCAGTTAGAAATACATTGCAAAAAATCCTAAGAATAAAGGAAAGTAAACAGTGATTTTTTGTTTTTCTTTTTGTTTTTTAAATGGTTTGAGATATTTATGAGACACCTACCCAATTTTATGAATAAAAAATAATGACTTTCCTTTTAAATATGCTAAGGGAATATTTACAGTAGTCTTTCAATAGTCCATATTGCATTAAAAAGGACCATCATTTATTTTGTACCCTTTGTATTATTGTTCACTAATTTAAATGCTGATTTGACAATAATGATAGCTAACTGTGTTCTTATAAACATTTAATTGAAGGGTGTCATGATTTTTAAAATCTTTATGAAATGTCAAAAAGCTGTAAAATCTGTAATTGTTGATAATGCCCCTATATACTTCCCAAAAAGCAACCTAAAAATATTTTTTAAAGGTATTATTTTAATTTTCACATTTTTTTTCAAAATTCAAAAATAATTCATAAAAGAAATTAGGTATAGAAAGCAGAACATACTACATATGAACTCTAAGACTCTCCTCTGTGCTTATATTAGAGAGGTTATTGATGAGCCATTGAAAGACTCTGGATTAACATTCTTGTGTCCAAATGAGAATTGTGTATTTATTTGTTTCTTTATATGTATCTTCTGTGTTAGAGATAGAACTCAGGAATGTGCAGACTAGGCAGGGTTTGATCCCTGAACAACACACACACTCTGGGTCTTTGGAGAGGGTATTCCTCAATATCTCAGACTGACTGTAAGTTTGAAATTATCTCAGCTCATCCCTCAATTATAGGCTTGTGATGTCATTCTCACATCATTTATTGAGCTATTTCTATTTTTTATTTTATTGAACATATATTTTTTCTCATATAATATTTCTTGATTATATTTTTCCTTCCATCTATTCCTCCTTTCTACTCCCATCCATATCCATTTCCTTTCAGTCTCATTAGATGAAAACAGACTTCTAAGAAAGAGCAACCAAACATAACAAAATAAAATATGTTAAGGTGAAGCAAAAACTAATTGATATTGGATACATCAACTCTACAGGAGGAAAAGACTCAAGAGCTGGCATGATGTGAACTGAAAGTATAACTATCATCAGATGGAATCATGTGAACTAAGACTTTAAAGTAAATATCACAGTGTACAATTTCAAGTAAGGTACTTCATTTAATTGTTTAAGATATTATGAATTTTCTAAGATGAAATTCCATCTTCAGTATTGTTTCTTTTATTCTTAGAAATATTACAAAGCCTAAGAAATGATTGGCTCTGGTAAGAAATGAAATCTAAAAACTATGACACTGTGATTCTTAATAACTAAATATCCCGATATCCCAGCTATTTTATTCAGATAGTAATACATTTGATCCAATAAACTAATTCCAACTAAATCAGTATAACTTAAATACATTTATATTTACTGGGTACTGTCCATCTCTTAATTTTCCTTTTTCTTTTTTCCTAAATCTGAACCAGTAAGCACAATAAATAGCTCCACCCAGAATTGCAATATGTACCATACCTTACATTGGTATAACATAAATATCTCCTCTTCTTTATGGATTATTTTTATGGAATAAGCATTTTATTTAAAAGTTAGAAGAAAACAAAATACATTTTCTGTGACACTTTCCCACATTTCCTTGTTTGCTTTATTGTTTTAAAGATAAAATGAAGTATTGAAATATTGAAATATGCACACTATACTAAGCATTGCTGGTTTTCTACTATGTGTATGCACTGATTCCAAAGCTGAAAACAGTGAAAAGGACTTGTGAACAACTTTTGAAATAAAATCATTTTTTAAAAAAGCAAGAGAAAGAGAGCTGCAACAGCTCAAAAGTAGAAAGACAGAACAAGTGTGCCAGAGCACGCAAAGTGAGTAACAGCAGTGACAAAATGTACAATCAAAATAAAACTTAAAAAACAAGGATCCCTGAAGAATCTGTGCAATAGACAATCAGACAAAATCTGATCTTTAATAAAATACAATCTGAATATCAAAGCTGTTATTTGAGAGAGAGAGAGAGAGAGAGAGAGAGAGAGAGAGAGAGAGAGAGAATAATAAGTAGGATGATGCAGAAAACACACTCTGTTGTAAAAATTCCCAATGGTAAAATTTGTATTGGGAAAGACTACTGCTTTACCCCAATCATCACCGTTGTTTGAAAATAATTGATATTTTATTTATGGAACATTTTTTTTCTGATTGAAAGCAAAAATGTTTTTATGGGATGCAGGGTAGTGTGCACTCTTGCTTCTTGTGTAGATTCCCCAGGTCTGGAAGTCTCTATGGTAAAAGTATTCTGAGCTTATATTCTGCTTCTCACTGCTAATAGCAACGTGGTCTATCTGCTTTCACAGTTGTCCATTAGTCACCACGCATGGCTTCCATTACTGTTCCAATACATGATTTCAGGATTTCTTTGCAACAGCTTTCATTTATACTAACAACTATAGTCATTCATTTCTGGGGTTGATAACTACCTTAATTGAGGTTAGGGAGACAAGATCACTAATACTTGCCTTTCAGGTGATGCAACTAGGAGACAAGGTCACTGATACTCCCTGCCTGTCAGGTGATGCAGTGATACTAGTCTGTGTGTACAACAAACATCAGGTTTTTCTTTTTTTGTATAAATGTTGAAACTATTCATTCTGGAAAAGACAACATCTTCATCAAATAGCATTAGAAAAACAAAATATCCATCTCGATAAGAATATCACTACAACAAGTTCCAGGACAGGTCCCAAAGCTACAACGAAACCCTTTCTCGACAAACAAAAACAGAACAAATAAAAAGATTGATTGTTTGTCTCATCCTTTACAAAGAACAATTCCAAGTAGACCAAGGTAAGATCTGAAATTCTTTAGAAAACAAAACACTTTAGAATGAAATAGATAAAACATTTAAAGATATAAGCAGAGGCAAGGTAATGCAAATGGTTTACAATGGGGTCTCTTAAATTTCAAAAGTGTCTGCAGAGCACAAAACATAATCAAGTGAAGAGACAGCCTGTAACACATGGGGAAAGTGCTTGCCAGCCATACATTTGACAGATAATTAATACCTAGAACATACAAGTCACTAAAAAACTAACTATCATTAAATCAAACTATTCATTCAATAAATGGGCCAACAAAATAAACAGATAGCTATCAAATGTATACTACAAATGGTCAATAAATTTTGAAAATGTTCATCTTTAATAGCTACCATTAAGTACAGATTAAAGATACATTGTGGATCTATCTCACTCTGGTAAGAATGGTGGTCATTAAGAAAACAAGTAATAAATGGTAACAAAATTGGGAAGCTTTATACACTGTTGGCAGAAATGTAAATTAGTTAGTTTCCATGAAAATCAAAACTGCAGTTTCTCAAAAAACTACAAAGAGATCTACTATGTGTATGACTAAGCTACTGCACTCCTGAGTTCATCCTTGGTGCTAGTTTCAATAATTACTTTATTGAATTAGCCAAGAAATCTATCAACAGAGAATATATAAAGAAAATATGCTATTTATACACAATAGAATATAAGGCATAAAGAAGAATAAAGCTATGTTCTTTGTAGGAAAACGGATGCAACTGGAGAAAATCATGAGTATTTTAAACCAGTCTCAGAAAGAGAAATATGTTTTTTCTCAATTTTGCTTCTTATATTTTGTATAGATTCATATATATATATATATATGCATGTATGTATCTCTCTCTTTCTGTGTGTGTGTGCATGTGTGTAGTAAAAGTCATGCAGCCAAGCTGTTTAGGAGACATAAGGGGATTAGTTGTGGGGTAAATAAAGGAAGTATAAAGCTTTTACTTTATTTTGCTGCTGCTTTGATAAAACAACTAAATGAAGAAAGAGTTTATTTTGGCATTGTTCAAAGCACAGTCTATTATGGCAGGGAAGTTTGAACCAGCTGGTCACAGTGCATATTTGTCAGGAAACAGTGCTGAGTGCATTGCTGGGGCTCAGTTCATGTTCTCCATCTTACACAGTCCCAAATTACCTGCCATAAAATGGGTCCACCACCTTTGAGGTGAGTTGCCTCACATCAACAGGAATTGACAAAATGATTCCCCACGGGTGATTCTAGACATAGTAATACTAACATTTGCAGGAAGTGTAATGGGAGTATGCTAAATGTATATCACGTACTTGCATGAAAATGTACTTTGATAATACAGTACTATATTATGTATAAGTACTATACCCCAAATTTAAAAATATATACTCTTATCAGAATTTAGAAGACATGTTAAGTATAAAAGCATGCTGTCACCAATGATAGATTATGCTGGAAAAAAATGTAGAGTAAGCAGAATACTCCTCCATTGCTAGGGGAAATGCAAACTTGTACAAACACTTTGAAAATCAGGATGGCAGTTTCTCACAAAATTGGGAATCAACCTACCCCAGTACCCAGCAATACCACTCTTGGGCATATACCCAAAAGATGCTCAATCATACTACAAGGACATTTGTTCAACTATGCTCATAGCAGCATTATTTATAATAGCCAGAACCTGGAAACAACCTAGATGCCCCTCAACCAAATAATGAATGGATAAAGAAAATGTGCTACATTTACACATTAGAGTACTACTCAGCAGTAAAAACAACAATGACATCTTGAAATTTGCATGCAAATGGATGGAACTAGTAAAAGCCATCCTGAGTGAGTTAACCCAGAACCAGAAAGATGAACATGATATGTACTTTTTCATAAGTGGATACCAGCTGTAAAGCCAAAGATATTGAACCTATAGTTCATGATCCTAGGGAAGCTAAGTAACAAGGTGAATATTACAAGAGAAACATATATAGATCCACTCAGAAAGGGGAAATAAACAGACAAGATTGCCTGACAAAATTGGGAGCATAGGGATGGAGGAGTAGGGAGAGCAAAAGGAGAAGCAAAGGGGAAGGGGAGAAGAAATTAAGAAAATGGGATAGTTGAGAAGGAGGAAGAACAGAGATGAGAGTAAGGAAGGAGATATTTTGATTGAGGGAGCCATTATGGGGCTAGCAAAAAACCTGACACTAGAGAATTTCCCAGGAATCCATAAGTATGACCCAGTTAAAACCCTCAGCAATAGAGGAGAGTGCCCAAACTGACCTTGCCTTGTATTCAGACTGATGAATATCTTAAATCACACCATAGAACCTTCATCCAGTAACAGAGGCATGTACTGGAGTACTGGACTGAGCTTCCAAAGTCAGGTTGAAGAGTAAAAGGAATGAGACTATGAGCAAAGAGCTCAAAACCTTGATGGGCACACCCACTGAAACAGTCTACCTGAGCTAATGGGAACTCACCAACTCCAGCCAGACAGGAAAGGAAACATCATAGGTCCAAAACAGACCCTCTGAATGTGGGTGACAGTTGTATGCCTGGGGCAGACTGCAGGGACGCTGGCAGTGGCACCAGGATTTATTCCCACTGCTTGTATTGGCATTTGTGGTACCCACTCTCTTTGGATGTATACCTTGCTCAGACTAGATAGAGTAGGGAGGACATCCCCCAAAGCAAATGTGCCTTACTCTCTCTGAGGAGTGCTTGGGGGATGAATTAGGGGGGTAAGTGGAGGGAATGGGAGGATGGGAGGGAGTAGAAACTGCAATTGGTATGCAAAATGAAAAGAGATATTGTTTTCTTTTTAAAAATAGTGAAATGTAAAAAAATGCATGCTGTCATACTTTTTTGATAACATGTATATAATGTGTTCTGATCACCATTCCTTTACTGTCTTTTATTTCTTCCCATTCCTATCAACATTTTCTCATACCCTGCTGTCATTTTAGTGGATTCATAATATTATTTTAATATAAAATATGTAGTTCATTTTTACCAACAGGATTTAGAATCTTTAATGCTGCCTTGAAACTGGGGCTTCCTTGGTTTTCAAACCCCTTTTAGAGTCAGTCATAGCTCAATTGCTCTTAATAAATCTTCATGATTGTATATTGTTTTCTTTTACCTTTTTAAAAAAATGTTCACATCATTTTCCTCAAATATGAGTTACTGAAACTCAGTGTTGACTTTTCCTTCAGTGCTGTGCTCCCCTTTCTTTGAGATTTCTCAATCTTTGAAACATGCAAAGCTGCAGAACACACTATGGTGCTTTGCACACTCTAGTTTATATACAGGTTTCCTATTTACATAAATTTGTTCTCTTACTTGACTTAACATATCAGAAAGGCAAAGCATTTATGTGGAGTTTGTTTAATATTACATAATGTTGTGATACACAGCCAAGAAAGCCAGTAAAATATTATAAATAATTTTGCTGAAGAATGTAGATGTCTGCAGATGATTCACATCACATATTATAAACTAAACCTATATTGTTTCCTAGAGAAAATCACCACAATTAAAAACTATTCCTTGTACCATGACAATGATATTACAATAGATTTTGTAGTGCTCCTATGAAGAGGAACTATTTATAGGTGACAGGCATGGCAGGGTGCATTATTAGTAAAATGACAAGCATCAATATTTTGTATTCACATCTGTACCATTCAGAAATGTAAAGCTTAGATACATATTTAATACTATTACAATTATCTATATTTCCTGAAAATATTTTCAAATTGTTGATTATAGTCTAAACAATAACCTAGAACATAAAAAATCTAAACTAAGAAGCATTTTTGTAGATTTTACCTTAAATTTTATCTAAATTCTTTAGTGTCTACAGTTAAGATTTAGATTATAAAAACTAATATCATCAGTTTCAACATCTATGCTTTGAGAATTGTTCTATTTAAATAATTGAAAGGTCAAGAGAATGATGACTGTGCGATACAATTCAAACACAACTCACTGAGAAAATTGAATGGCATGGTTAATTTAGACCTAGTCAAATGTAGTAAGAATTAGGCATTTGTAGTTAAGGGATCCTGTCCCTCCATGCTTCCATTCTATGGCTGTTCTCTACTAAGAGCTCATGCACTAACTAAACACACTCTTTCCAGAGCATATGTGTACAGTGACCTTGTCAAACCCTAGAGGAGTTACCATATGGCTTCAAGATGGATTTAGGGACCAGGAAAAAGAAAATAGTACTATCTAACCCTGCTACTGCTCATGCACATTATGTAATTCTATTTGTGGAGACATTGTGATAAAGATACAGAATGGTTTCTGTTGGTATGTGTGCCAGCGGGCTAAGGAAAATAAGTGAGATATTGAATAAAATATTAGTGACCTTTAATAGAGTCTGACTTTGAACATTATGTAAAAATAAAAAAGTATCCTTAAATGATATTTTAGAAAGAAGTGGTGATTATAAAAGACTATACAATACACAGGTTTGTGAAGCTCTTTAGCATTGGATTGAAGTACATACTTTATGAGCAATAGCTGCTTTTATTTAAGTGAAAAATTTACACTATTAGCTCTCTTATATGAGAGACCACACAGTCAAACTTCACTTAAGAAACAAAAGTTTGTCTTTTATATATGGCATTGGAAGCATCTCGCATTGCTTTGCAAAGCTCTTTTTTTTTACATTCATGACTATAAATGCACTTGAGAGCTAAGAGCAAGTATTTGAATTCTTGCTGTGCATTTGCATGGTAAAAGGTCCTCTGAGTTCAAATGGAATTTCAGACCTCTGGGACTCGAGGTAGTATTCTACATCACCACAAAAATACTCCATTCATGACTTCTTGTTTTTAAACTATATTAGGACATTGTTTAGTCAGACTTTGAATTTATAGGAAAAGACTGGCATAAATAATATTAGTGTTTACTGTCATACTTAAACATTAAGAAAAAGTACAAAAAGGTAGTTCATATTGTTCTATAGATAAGAACAAAATCTGCAGTTCAGCACCATGCTTTCAGTGCAGTGATGGTGAGAGTCCCTGGAGGGAAAAATTTGGCTTAAACACACATAGATGGAGTCTCTGTCTGGACCCATCCCTGGGCTTCGCGTGTGGAAGGAAGAATTTTCTTCTTGCGTCATTAATGATCTGTGAAATGAAAAAAAATTCAAGTCTAGACTCACCCTGGTGAATCCCTCAAAGATACCCTTAGTGGAGCATTTCCCTTGTTAAAAATTTTATTTCCATAGAGCCAATAAAGAAAATACAAACTGAGTGAATTCTGTAAATAGAAAAAGGGGTAAACAATCAGGGACCACAAATGCAAGCATAAACTGCAGAATATAAGAGATGGAAGAAAGAATCTCAGATATTGAAGATACAATAGATGAAACAGATTCATCAGTCAAACAAAAATTTAAATCTAACAAAATTTAACACAATATTCAGAAAATATGGGACATCATGAAGAGACCAAACCTAAGAATAATAGGGATAGAAGAAGGAAAAGACCAATTCAAACGCACAGAAAATATACTCAAATAAATCACAGAAGAAAAATTTCCCAACCTAAAGAAAGATATTCATATGAAACTACAAGAAGCTTACAAAACACTAAATAGACTGGATCAAAAAAAAAAAAAGTCCCCTCACCACATGATAATTAAAACACTAAACATACAAAATAAAGACAGACTATTAAGAGTGGCAAAGGTTAAATGCCAAGTAACATACCTATCAGAATTACACCTGACTTCTCAATGGAAACAATGAAAACCAGAAGCATTATGCAGACATTATGAGACCATGGATGCCAGTGTAGAGTACTATACCCAGAAAAAACTTTCAAACACCATAGACAGAGAAAACAAGATATTTCATAACAGAACCAGATATAACCAATACCTAGCCACAATTCCAGCCCTACACAAAAAGCAATTTCCATAATTCCTACCTCAATTTTATTATACCTATTTTCCTAAAGTAAAACTAATGAAGTATAGAATGCAAACTCTTGTATTGGACACTTATGGCAAGCTGCCATTTATCTACTGTAAGACCTTTGCTGTGTTATCTTCCCTCTTTAAAAGACAAACAAAAAAACTAGATTTTTTTTTTAAGTCACAGATTACACATTTAAAGATTTTCAGAATGCTTGTAATTCAAATACTAGCATCTTATTTTCCTCAGAAGCAGTTAATTTTATAGAGAAGTAATTTTCAATTTCCCAATTTTATTTTGTGTTCCATAGAAAAGTAAGGATAATTTCGACTCTTTAGTATCATTATTTCAGAGAATACTTCAAATAGTATGCTACAATATTTAATATAATATATACTTATTACAAATATTTAAGAAAGGAAAGATAAAGGTGTAAGAATTATAATTTTAAGTCCATGTACTTTAAAACCTTCTATGTTGTTGAGGTCCTTTATGACTATTTTAAAAATTCTGAACCAATACACATGTACAAAGATACTTTCTCTTTTTCAATGAATGCTACTGGGGCTTTACTACAATTCACCTAATCATAGCAAAGAACTTTGAAAGCTTTGTATCCAAAAAATCATTCAATAATTCTAGTAAGTAATTTCCTATGTGTTACATGATATAACAACATAAATAACATATCTGCACACTGTCAGAATCTTAGATTTCAAAAACAGTTAACCCTTCACATGAGTGAAGCTCAGGACAGAATCTGGAGTCAGGAGTTTTGTGCTGGAAACTGCTAGTTGGGTAAGGAGTAGGCACATCCTAGACACACATGTGATCATTAATCAGATTGTCTACCTGATTAGATCCAAACTGGACTAATAGATAAATTTCTAGGACTATCAGTAAATGAATTTCATGCCTGGGTTATTTGTGGCACATTCTTCTTTCATCTTTCAGCCAAGATGAAAGAAGGTCCATGGGAACGCCTGTGCTTTTCACCAGCTTGCCACTGGAAATTTGATAGTGAGCTTTGTCACCACAGCCACTCCTTTAGTTAACGCCATTTTCTTTAGCTGATATCAGAAACTACTTTAGCTCGACTGCTAGCATGGACTGAAGGCCAATGGCTTTCCTTGTATGCTCTAGGTTTTCAGCACCAAATTGGGCACCTAGCCTCAGGGTTCTCAGCCTTATCAATGTTAGACAGCCTTTATGGACTAAGCAGAAGACGTTTTTTGAAGACAGACACACACACACATGCACACATAGGTATGTGTGTATGTATGTATGTATGCATGTATTCATTCCTTCCTTCCATTGGTCTGTCCTCTAGAGTACTCTAACACACAGCAATTTTCAAATTGGCATATGTAACAGTGTAATAATAACTTTGTAACCAAGATCACTAGCAAGCCTGACATCTAGTCTTTTTTGTTACTAGACTGATTTTAAGATTAGGAATGAGGCCCTGTTTGTGCCCTGGCCATCCAGCACAGAGGCCTGATCTCTCAGCACCAGGAGACCCAGTGTTGGGGTGAGTTTCTGGCCCCGCAGCGCCAGCCTGGGACAGGGAGCTCAGAGGTTTCTTGGCCCCCTAGCCTTCTTGGGCAGAACCCTCCCCACTTTGGCGCCACTGCCCTCTTTCTGCACATAACATCAACTGGACCAGCCGGTCTGGGCACTGGGTCAGAATCCTCGGGGCACCCAAGCGGGAGGGAGTTCCTTTGTTTCTATAGCCTGCCTGCAACAAGCAGGGTAAGCGCCTTGTTTGCGACCTGCCCAACCAGCACGGAGGCCTGATCTCTCGGCACCAGGAGACCCAGCGTTGGGGTGAGTTTCTGGCCCCGCAGCGCCAGCCTGGGATGGGGAGCTCTGAGGTTCCTTGGCCCCCTAGCATTCTTGGGCTCTCTGCAGGGCTTCTACTCTGTCCATACTGCCTCTTTCTTCCTAGCCCACCCAGCTTCCATGCAGAACCCTCCCCACTTTGGCCCCACAGCCCACTTTAGGCACATAACATCAACCAGGCCAGCCTGTCTGGGCACTGGGTCTGAATCCTCGGGGCACCCAAGCGGGAGGGAGTGCCTTTGTTTTTATAGCCTGCCTGCAACAAGCAGGGTAGGCGCCTTGTTTGCAACCTGCCCAACCAGCACGGAGATCTGATCTCTCGGCGCCAGGAGAACCAGCCTTGGGGAGAGCCAACA
>NC_022012.1:359290-388245 GCF_000317375.1 Microtus ochrogaster
GGAGGAGGGGGGAAGGGTGGGAGGAGGGGGAGGGAAATGGGAGGCTGGGAGGAGGTGGAAACTTGTTTTTTTTTTCCTTTTCTCAATAAAAAAAAGAAAAAAAAGATTAGGAATGAGACTCAATATAGAATATACTTGAATTTGTCTAGGTGTGGTGGCAATCATTTTCATCCCAGCAAGGTCTAAAAATACCATTTTTCAGTTTGATATTTTTAGTTATTTCCAGTTCACTGTTATCTTTATTAAGATGATGGTAATTATTCTTTAGCAGCTATGGGTAATGATTTGGTATGTCTATAGACTGTGTAGTGATCAGTGGAAGCAGTAGGGATACCATTGGCTCAAGCATCTTTTACTTCTTTGTAGTGAGCAGTGAGTGTGGTCAAAGTGTTCTTTCCTACCTGTTTGAACTCTGTGTTTCAATACTATCTTCTTATTCTTCATGTAGAACACCAGAACTTACTCTTGCTGATTGGCAGTGACATTGTTCCCTTTATCTCATATCTTCTTACCTTCTCATTCCACCATTAGCCTACTCTTTCTGGAGCTCACTGCTCTCTCTCATGTCTTCTTATGGTAGTGGCATTGTCTTTAAAATAAATAGGTTGAAGTGCCAAAGAGAAGAGCCTGGATGTTGAATGACAGATGAAGAACTGTGAGCAAGAAAGATTCTTAAGAGTAGACCAAGTGGGGTAATTGTTAACTGTAGAATGGAGCCAGAAATTGTGCTTTAGAAAGGAGCAGCCCGAGCCTGGGCTACATAGTTAGTATCAAGACAGCCTGGGCTACAGAATGACACTTTGATGGTTAGTGTTAATTCTTTACTTGACAGAATCTAGAATCTCTTGAGAGATTGGGCTCTGGGTACACCTGTGAGGAATTATCTATTTTAGTGGTTATCTCTGAGGATGACTTTTGGATATTGTCTCAACCCTACACAACAAACTATAGGCAGCTTAAGAAAACAAAAAGAGGGAATGGTAACCCTCCCCAGGAAAGAGCACACCAGTTGACTGTCCAGTGTTAAATCATCAGCCCTGAAAACATGTAACATGGTATGAAATTAACATGTTATATTTGCTAATATACGTATATACAAATACACATATTCATGCAATAACAATAACAAATGAGGTCATGAATTTGAAGGGAAGAGAAGGGGTATGTACAGAAGAGTTTTAAGGGACAAGGAAAAGAGAAATGGGGTGTGTGTGTGTAATATGGAGGTGGGAGAGAGAGAGAGAGAGAGAGAGAGAGAGAGAGAGAGAGAGAGAGAGAGAGATGAACTTAGTAGAGCATGTTGGCTTTTTCTCAATGCAGCCTAGTGTTTGTCACATGGCGCTGCGAGTGTGCTGATGGTCTTCATTGGGTTATACATCACTCAGGAACAAAGATCCCTGCAGTAGATTTTTATTCAGTACTGTATACATGGGGGATTGTCACAGAGATTAACAGAAGTGATGGAATTTTAGAAGGTCCTAGTGATTGTTAGTAATAACACAAGAGGTAAGAATGAGAATGCTTTTGTTTTTGAAACTTGTGTCATAATTTTAATTGGTGACTTGGCATATTTTCTCCATGTCCAGAAATCTTGTCAATATGAGGAAAATAGTTTCAAATAATCCTCATGAGACAAGAAAATCCAAACCAAATTTGGATGACAAGTTCAATGAGTGACCTTCTGACTTTCAAACTTTCATTAGAGGTCTTTGTGGTTCCAAATTTTCCAGACAACGTATGTAAATTGGTACTGTCACTTAGTATCCCTAACCATTCCTCTAGTCAGATGTAGAAGCTCATGAAAGTTTGCTTTTCACTTCTTGTATAACAGTGCTAACAGATAATCTGTTGTCATTAATACCTTCATAGGGCACATAACATTGTATCAAAGCAGTGATATCTAACTGGTGGGATCCAGATGCTCCCTGGATCCTTTCTCAAGCACAAACCATGACTCACATGTGCTTGTGACTGAGAAACACTGCAGGTACAAAACAGAATTTAAGATGCACGTCCTCTGGAACAAAACAAGGTCACAAGAGCAGGGGTACTGAGGGAAGATTTCAGTTATGAAGTCAAAGATACTGTTTGATAAGGCTCTACCTGAAAAGCTATCTCTAGCAGCTATCTGAACAATATATAAACAGCAAAGGGAACAATAAAAATTGTTCATTCTTGAAGTGACCCCAGAGTCTGGTATCTCTATTTATCATTACCCTCCTTTCCAGGTGCTGTGATGACCACGGCTAGGTTGGCTGCAGCATCTAACCAAATACTAATTTCCTCCACCCTCTTTCTACATATTTACTGGGCATTAATTTAGTGTTATCATTCGTGAAACACTAGGAAGGAATTCATTATGAATGTATTATCATCTATTTCATCAAGCAGTTCACATTAAAGAGGGGTTAGAAAACTCAATATAAATATCACAGCAATACAATCAAAGTGGCATAGGGCCAGTAAAAAGTAGAACCTCAAACATCCAGGTGGTCACAAAAAACTCTCCATAGTAAGCAACCAGGTATGCATAATCCATCACCTCATTCATGGGCTGTCCTAGAGAATGAAAAAATACATGGAAAGTCAAGCCTAGAACCTGAGAAAGCTACAATTTTCAATTGGCAATGACAAATGCTTTGATCCCAATCTTTATTTATTTATATTTTAAACCTGAACTAACATCAGTGAATGACAATAACTTCATTTCATTAATCCCAGTTTTGGACAGAACCTGAGAATATAACTCAGTAGTAGAGCACTTACCCAGCACCCTCAAGGCCTTAAGTTCAATGCACAACACCACACACAAAAGCTGCTATTTGTACTTTGAAGTGAAAGATGTATGTAAGCAGAAACAGTGCTATGGTAACTGCTAAGTGAGCAACACCTTCCGTCATTTAGCCCTGATATTGGTTAACTGAGATGTCTCTAATAACTAGATGTGTTAGAGTCTAATTCACTTTCCTTTGTTCATACAGCAAGATGAACAATATTTATTGGCATTGTTAAGAAATATTTTTTAATTTAACCATAATGAATTAGACAAAGTATAAATACATACTTTTCGTAAACAAGTAACAGATTCAGAAATATACATGAATGAAAAACAAAGAATTGTGAATGAAACGAATTGTTACACGCTTTTAGAATTTTTCAATTTTTCTATATTCTTATGAAGTTAGAAGCCAAAGACAACCTATTTTTCTATTCACCAACTTATGCTATATATTTCTAACATACTCAAAAATCTCAAGATTGCAGTACTTATATTCTGATTTTTCAAATAAGAAATTGTGAATGGGACCTCCTGAAACTGAGAAGCTTCTGTAAAGCAAAGAACACTGTCTTTAAGACAAAAAAGCAACCTATTGAATGGGAGAAGATCTTCACCAACCCCACATCTGACAAAGGCCTAATCTCCAAAATATATAAAGAAATAAAGAAACTAGACATTAAAATTATGAATAACCCAATTAAAAAATGGGGTATTGAACTGAAAAGAGAATTCTCAACAGAAGTTCAAATGGCCGAAAGACACTTAAGGTCATGTTCAACCTCCTTAGCGATCAGGGAAATGCAAATCAAAACAACTTTGAGATACCACCTTACACCAGTCAGAATGGCTAAAATCAAAAACACCAATGATAACCTATGCTGGAGAAGATGTGGAGTAAGGGGAACACTCATCCATTGCTGGTGCGAATGCAACCACTTTGGAAATCAGTGTGGTGGTTTCTCAGGAAACTGGGAGTCAACCTACCTCAGGATCCATCAAGTCCACCCTTAGGAATATACCCAAGAGATGCCCAATCATACAACAAAAACATCTGTTCAACTATGTTCATAGCAGCACTATTCGTAATAGCCAGAACCTGGAAACAACCTAAGTGACCCTCAATGGAAGAATGGATAAAGAAGGTATGGAATATATACACATTAGAGTTCTACTCAGCAGTAAAAAAAAAAAAATGAAATCTTGAATTTTTCATGCAAATAGATGGAAATAGAAAACACTTTACTGATATCCCAGACCCAAAAAGGTGAATATAGTATGTACTCACTCATTAGTGGATTCTAGCCATAAACAAAGGACATTGAGCCTATAGTTCGTGATCCTAGAGAAGCTAAATAATAAAGTGAACCCAAAGAAAAACATATAATTGTTATCCTGGGTATGGGAAGTAGACAAGATTGCCAGGCAAAAGTTAGGAGCATGAGAATAGGGGTGGGGTGGGGGGAAGGGGAGAGGGGAAGAGAGATGGGAGAAGGGGAGAATTGGGGGAGTGGGATGGTTGAAATGGCGGAAGGGTGAATATGGGAGCAGGGAAGAAGGTATCTTAATTAAGGGAGCCATTTTAGGGTTGGCAAGAGACTTGGCTCTAAAGGGGTTCCCAGGTGTCAGAGCAGATGTCCCCAGCTAGGTCCTTGGGCAGCAGAGGAGAAGGTGCCTGAACTGGCCTTGTCCCATAGCCACACTGATGAATATCTTGCATATCACCATAGAACCTTCATTTGGCGATGGATGGAGATAGAGACAGAGACCCACATTGAAGCACTGGACTGAGCTCCCACAGTCCAGATGAAGAACAGAAGGAGTGAGAAGATGAGCAAGGAAGTCAGGACCACGAGGGGTGCATCCACTCATGGAGACAGTCTGACTGATCTAATGGGAGCTCACCAAGGCCAGCTGGACAGGGACTGAACAAGCATGTGATCAAAACAGATTCTCTGAATGTGGCTGACAATGGGGGCTGACTGAGAAGCCAATGATAATGGCACTGGGATTTGATTCTACTGCATGTGCTGGCTTTGTAAGAGCCTGGTCTGTTTGGATGCTCACCTTCCTAGACCTGGATGGAGTGGGGAAAGCCTTGGACTTCTCACGGGACAGGGTACACTGAATTCTCTGAGGACTGGAGAGGGAGGGAAGAGGGGGAATAGGAGGAGTGGGAGGGAAATGGGAGGAGGTAGAAATTTTAATAAATAAATAAATAAATGAATGTAAACAAGTTTTAAACTAAAAAATTATGTTCATAGGAATTTAATTTTAGTTAATTTTCTCTTCTTCGTACTCATTTCAAATATTTGAAAAGTTCTGTATTTTGCTATAAATTACTATTCTAAAAGAAATTGTCAACAAATTTTAAAACTTGTAAGGAAATTAAAATATTTATAAGCAATAATTATGAAAGTAAAGGGCAAAGACAAATTTAAAACATGAGAAAAGCAATCGTATGCTTAAAATGAAAGCTCGCACTTACCCTGTGCTCTGCTCCCTTGAGTAAAGAACTGCCCCAAGAAGACATCTTACTCTTTCACATAAATACTGTTCATATTTTATTTTTTTCTGTTCATATTTTAGAAAGTACATGTTAATGTACATCCTGGAAAAATCTCAAAATGATCTGAAACAACTCAGGAAGCTTGATTAAAAAATAAATCAAAACAAAGCAAAGACTATTTACATATATCTTCATAGGTCAAGAGAAGGAGCTCCTTGGAAGCTAACCATTCCTGATAGAAAAGATCATTAGATCTTTTAAAACTTTACTTGTACATACTGTGGTGGTACATGCTTTTAATCCAAGCACTTGCGAGGCAGAGGTTGGGAGATCTTTGTGAATTCAAGGACAATCTGATCTACAAAGTGAGATCCAGGACAGCTGTAGGAGGTTCTTCTGTTCATGTGTAGCTTTCATTGGTTAATGAATAAAAAAAAAAAAAACTGCTTTGGGCCTGATAGGGCAGAACTTAGGTAGGCAGAGAAGACAGAACTGAATGCTGGGAAGAAGGGCAGAGTGAGAGTCGCCATGGCCATGAATCTTTTGCCTGAGATGGATGTCGGTTAGTATCTGGCTGGTAAGATACATAGATTAATAGAAATGGGTTAAATTGAGATGTAAGAATTAGCCAATAAGAAACTAGAGCTAACGGGACAAGCAGTGTTGTAATGAATACAGTTTCTGTGTGGTATTTTGGGGGCTAAGCTAGCCAGGAAGAACAAAGGGGCCCTCCTTGTAACTGACTTCCAAGACTATACAGAGAAATCCTCTCTCAAAAAACAAAAAACAAGAATCATATCTAAATATAGAAAAAGCAATATACAGCAAGCCAACAGCTAAGTTCAAATTAAATGGAGAGACACTCAAAGCAGTCACTAAAATCAGGAACAAGACAAGGCTCTCTGCTCTCTCCATATCTCTTTAACATAATTCTTGAAGTTATAGCAATAGCAATAAGACAACAATAAGGAGATCAAGGGGATTCAAATCGGAAAAGAAAAAGTTAAACTTTTGTTATTTGCAGATGATATGATAGTGTACATTAGTGACCCCAGAAACTCTACCAGAGAACTCCTACATCTGATAAATACATTCAGTGAAGTGGCAGGATACAAGATCAACTAAAAAAAATCAGTAGCCCTCCTGTACACAAAAAATAAAGAAGCGGAGAGGAAAATCAGAGAAATATCACCTTTCTCAATAGCCACAAATCAAATAAAATATCTTGGAATAACACTAACAAAGGACGTGAAAGACCTATTTGACAAGAACTTTATGTCTTTTAAGAAAATACCAGAAAATGGAAAGATCCCCCATACTCTTGGATAGGAAAGATCAACATAGTAAAAATGGCAATTCTACCAAAGGCAATTTATAGATTCAATGCAGTCTCCATCAAAATCCCAACACAATTCTTCACTGACCTCGAAAAAAATGACACTCAACTTCATATGGATGTGGTATTGTATATACACACATAAAAAATAACTGCAAATTTTATTATTTAAAACATTTCTTTAGAAATTCATTCTTATTTCTATATAATATGTGGTGATATAGTTAAGTCAATATTATGCCATACATTGTTTGCACCAGCTAAAGAAATGATTATTTTCCAGCAAAACAATTCAAAAGATCACACGAAATTTACTACTTGAGGAGTTTGTTGCATTCTCCAGCATCTATATTATGTTGTAGAGTATTTGATTATATTTCCACTTTTCTTGCATTTGTTTTTATTTCTTCTTAACACAGCCAGATCTCTTACAGTCTGTGTGGTCTGAAAACACCAGGCTTGCAGTTGCAAGGGCATACAGTTTGTGTTACAAGCTAAGTATTGGTTGTTGGTTGTTACAGTTCTCACTGAAAAATTGTGAACATAATACATACAATAACAGCTCTCCCAGAAGCAACCGAGTAGCAAAATTACATTTCTTGTACAGGAAACTGTTGCTTAGTGCAGTAGACTGTATGAGAGTGGAGCAGGCCTTGCTATACACATAAAAGAGGAGCAGAGCAGAGCTGTGGTGACTCCTAAAACACACACGTAATTATTTTATGAACTGCTTAAAATAACTCTTGTTTCCTGCTCTAGGATAAGGAATCGCATCATCTCCCAGCCTGTAGAGCAGTCCACAATCCTCCACGTTAGACCTCTCCCCGAAGCAGTACTATCGTCTCTGATCTACACAGTCTGCCAAGCCTCGGTCCCTTCCTTTTTCTCTACACACATTTCTCCTCCTCAGAGTCATCCAAATACCTCTGCACTTTATCTTTACCCTTGTTTGGTTTGCCTCCAGTACATATTGTATCATCATATCATTTTCAAGGCTTAAATGTATCACTATATAATTTCTGAATTTTCTTCCCCCAAACTTTTGTGCTTCAGAGAAAAAAAAAAGAGTAGATTACAGAACAGTAAGATTAGGACCAACTAAACATATTTTTAAGTAACATTCATCAACAAGAATTGCAAAGTATCTTCGCAGAGTTTAGATACACTGTGCCTCCATGATAACCCAATGTACCTGTTTTTAACTGAATGTCAGCCAGGACTGTTGTGCAAGATCTATATGCCACTATATTCCTGAAGCATTTAAAAGGCACTTAAACATCAGTCAGCTTCATATATCATTGGAACATTTTGATAACAGCCTTCTTGCATCTATCTAAAATACTTCATTCTTTCCACTACTGTGGCACTAGCTCTTGCATTAAAAACAGAAGAAAGAGGACAAGGGAGTGACTGCTGATGGAACAGGCCGGAGTCAGAGACTTCTACAGGACCAGGTCTGACTCAGGGACCTCTGCTAGAGCTGGCCCTTGCAAGCTCCTCAAAAGCAGGTACAAGGGAGCAACTGCCGAAGGAGCAGGTCTGAGCCAGGGAAATCTGCAGTAACAGGCCTGAGCGAGCTTCGTTCACTGGAGTAGGTACAAGGGAGCTACTGCCAAATAAGCAGGGCAGAGACCTCTGCGGGACTAGGCCCAAGCCAGGAACCTCCTCGGGAGCAGGCCAGAGCCAGGGACATCTGAGGGAACAGGCTTAAGCTAGCAATCTCCACCAGAGGAGGCCTGAGACATCACCCTCCTCCTGAGCAGGCCTGAGGCAGAAACCTCTGTAGAAGCAGATATGAGTGAGCAGGCCCTAGTCAGAGATCTCTGAGGTACCAAGTATGAGTAGGGACCTCTGTGAAAATAAGTCTGAAGCCAGCGACCTCCATGGGAACAGTACTAAATTACCTCTGAGATTGCAGAGCAATCCCCAGGAATGCTGAGCAATGTGCAAAGTAATTGGAATTGTGGCCCTGACTGCACCATGAAGAGCAACCATCTGAGCCTTGGATCCACTGGCACCTGGAAGATTGACCACCAGAGACACAGACCCAACTGTACCAATCAGACTAAAAGATGAGTAGAGAAGGTAACACATTCAACACCACAAAGAGCAGTACTATACCAACAAAAACAAGTGGTTCTACAAAGGCAATACTTGAACATGCCAATATAGATGAAGCAGAAGAAAATAACCTAAAATAATAACTTTAGGAGAATTTTTGAGAATGTTGAGAATGAAAAATTCTCAAAGAAATGAAGGAAAAAACAAACAAAAAAAATTGAAAGAAATCAACAACAACAAAAACAGAAACAGAGGGAATTCCCGAAATGGAAAATATGAGAAAACAATCAAGAGCCACAAATGTAAGCATAAAGAGCAAACAGCAGAATACAAGAGATGGAAGAAAGAATCCTAAGCATTGAAGATAAAATAGAAGAAATATACTCATCGGTAAAAGAAAACATTAACTATAACAAAAACTGAACACAAAGTATCCAGGACATATTGGACACCATGAAAAGACCAAACCTAAGAATAATAGCAATAGAAGAAGGAGAAGTCCAACTCAAAGGCAGAAAATGTATATAACAAAATCAGAGAAGTAAACATTTCCAATTTAAAGAAAAATATGCATATGAAGATACAAGAAGTTTACAGAACAACAAATAGACTGGATCAAAAGAAGTCTATTTGCCACATAATGATCAAAACAATAAACATACAGAATGAAGACAGAAAATGAAGAGCTCCAAAGGAGAAAGGTCAAGTAACTATAAAGGCAGAACTATCAGAATTATACTTGACTTCGTAGTGGAAACAATGAAAGCCAGAAGGTCCTGATCAAGCATTATGCAGACATTAAGAGACCACATATTCCAGCTCAGACAACTATATCCAGCAAAATTTTCGATCACCATACAAGGACAAAACAAGGTATTTCATAACAGAACCAGATTTAAGCAATACCTAGCCACAAACCCAGCCCTACACAAAGTACTAGAAGGAAAACTCCAACCCAAGGGAGTTAGCTACATCCACAAAAACACAGACAATAGATGATCACATAGTAGGACATCCCAAAGAAGGAAAAAACACACACAATAACATCACCAACAATGAAAACTAAAATAACAGAAACTAGCAATCACTGGTCATTAATATCCCTTAAAATAAATGGACTCAACTCACCTATAAAAAGACACAGGCTAACGGATTGTATATGAAAAGAGAACCCATCCTTCTGCTCCATACAAGAAACACAACTTAACCTCAAACGCATTCATCATCTCAGAGTAAAGGGTTGGAAAAAATATTTTCCAATCAAATGGACCTAAAAAACAAACTGGTGTAGTTATCCTTATATCTAACAAAATAGGCTTCAAATTAATATGAATAAAAAGAGACAAAGAAGAACATTTCATTTTAGCCACAGGAATATTCATCAGGAGGAAATCTCAATGCCAAATTCTATGCCCCAAATACAAGAATACCCTCAAATGTAAAAGAAACACTTCTAAAGCTTAAATCACACATTGAACCCCACACACTAATAATGGGAAACTACAACGACCCACCCTTACCACTGGACAGGTCTACCAGACAGAAAATTAACGGAGAAATAAGGGAACTAAAGATGTTATGACTCAAATGGACATAACAGAGATCTGTAGAACATTCTATCAAAGCATAAAGAATATAACTTTTTCTCAGCATCTCATGGAACATTTTCAAAAATTGACAACATACCAGGTAACAAGGCAGACTTCAACAGATTAAAAAAATGGAATAACCCATATATCTTACTGGAACACCATGGCTTAAAATTATAATTCAACAGCAACATTAATTTCAGAAAGCCCACAAACACATGGAAATTAACCAATGCTCATCTAAAACATCAATGGAACAAGGAAGAAATAAAGGAAGAAATTAAAGTTTTCCTAAAATTCAATGAAAATGACCAGACAACATACCCAAATTTACGGGACACAATGAAAGCAGTGTTCAGAGGAAAGTTCATAGCACTAAATGCCTACATAAAGAAGCTGGAAAAAGGCAACACTAGTGAGTTAACAGAACACCTAAAAACTCTAGAAGAAAAAGAAGCAAATTCCATCCAGGAGGACTAGACCAAAGGATATAATTAAATTGAGAGCTGCAATCAGCTTTTGGGACTTGACTCCAAGATGATTAAAAAAAGGAGAAACAAAAGTCCTGTCAAAAAGGGCCACGGCCATGTGCAACCAATTCGCTGCACTGACTACGCTCACTGTGTGCCCAAGGACAAGGCCATTAAGAAATTCATCATTAGGAACAATGTAGAGGCTGCTGCCATCATGGACATATCCGAAGGAAGTGTCTTTGACGCTTAGGTGCTCCCCAAACTCTATGTCAAGCTGCATTACTGTGTGAGCTGTGTTAGTAGTCAGGAATCGATCTTGGTAAGCTCGGAAGGACTGAACACCTCTACCACGATCTAGACCTGCTGGTGCTGCACTATAATCTCTACCAAAGCCCATGTTAAGGGGCTTTATAAAGACAGAAGAAAACACCTTGGAAAAATAAAATGGGACATATACTTTTAAAAAAAAAAGCTGAAATCAACAAAATTGAAGCAAAGAAAACAATACAAAGAATCAATGAGAGAAAGAGTTGTTACTTTGAGAAAATCAACAAAACAGGCAAACCATTATCCAAACTAACCAAAAGGAAGAGAGAGAAGATCCAAATTAATAAAATCAGAAATGAAAAGAGGACCATAACAACAGACGGGGAAACCCAGAGACTCATCAGGTCACCTGCCTTTTGACAAAGAAGCAAAAAATATAAAATGAAAAAAAAAAAGCATATTCAACAAATGGTGCTGGATTAACTGAATAGCCACATGTAGAAAAATGAAAATAGATCCATATTTAGATCCATGCACAAAACTCAAGTCCAAATGAATTAAAGAACTCAACCTAAAACCAACTACATTGAATGTCATAGAAGCGTAAGTGGGAAGTACACTTGATTGCAATGGCACAGGAGACTACTTTCTAAATATAACCCCAGCAGCACAGACACTGAGAGAAATAATTAATAAATGGGACCTCCTAAAACTGAGAAGCTTCTGTAAAGCAAAGGACACACGGTCAACAAGCCAAAACAGCAGCCTTCAGAAAGGAAAAAAAAAAACTTCACCAACATCACACTGGACAAAGGGCTGATCTCAAAAATATACAAAGAACTTAAGAAATTTGTCATCAAATAAACAAATTATCCAATAAAAATGGGGTACACAGCTAAATAGAGAACTCTCAAAAGAGGAATCTAAAACGGTTGAAAGACAATTAAGAAAATGCTCAACATCCTTAGCCAGGAGTGAAATGCAAATCAAAACAATTCTGAGACTCCATCTTACACCTGTAAGAATGGCCAAGAACAAATACACTGATGACAACTTATGCTAGAGAGGTTGTGGGGTAAAAAGAACACTCCTCCATTACTGGTGGGAAGCAAACTGGCAGTTGCTTTGGATATCAGTATGAAGATTTCTCAATAAATTAGGAAACAACATACCTCAAGACCCAGCAATTACACTTTTAGGTATATATCCAAAGGATGTTCAATCATTCCATAAGGACATGTGCTCAACGATGTTCATAGTAGCATTATTTGTCATAGCCAGAAAGTGGAAACAACCTAAATGCCCCTCAAATGAAAAATGGATAAGGAAAATGTGGTAAATTTACACAATGGAGTAATACACAGCAGGAAAAAAAAATGACATTCTTAAATTTGTGGGCAAATGGATGGATCTAGAAAACACCATATTGAAAGAGGTAACCCAGACTCAAAAAGGAAATATAATATATACTCACTTGTAAGTGGCTTATAAACACAAAACAAAGAAAAAACTGCCAACAATTTACAATCCCAGAGAACCTCGACAACAGAGAGGACCCTAAGAGAGATGTACATCGATCTAATCTACATGGAAAGTAGAAAAAGAATTGGGAGCATGTGAATCATGGGAGATGGTAGAAGGGGAGAGTACTGAAGGAAAACGTATAGCTCAATAAAAACAATTAAAAACAGAAGAAAATATCAATAAAAAGACATAAACAATCTATGTGTAGAAAGAAAACTCTTAGAGTCAGAATTGTTGTCATGAGTCAGAGTTCTCATGGAGCATGGTCTTTGTCCAACAGTCTTTACTAATCTACTGATTCATTCTTCAAACAAACACTGCCAAGTAAAGCTTTCCTGAACACTTTCATGTCTAGAATTTTTAATGGATTTGGATCAATTATGACAAGTTGATTTTTAAACTGTTACATCAATTTTTTTTTCGGTTTTTTCGAGACAGGGTTTCTCTGTGGCTTTGGAGCCTGTCCTGGATCTAGCTCTGTAGACCAGGCTGGTCTTGAACTTACAGAGATCCGCCTGCCTCTGCCTCCCGAGTGCTGGGATTAAAGGCGTGTTACATCAATTTTAAACAAGCTTTCTTGTTTAGGGTATATATCAGTGTATCATATATCATATATGTTACTACATTATCTGCAAAACATATATACATGTTATATATATGTATATCCCCCATTTATTACATATTACTCTATCTACCTGTCACCTATATATCAGTTATCTAGCTACTGCGTATTATCTGTCAGTATGTAAACTACCAATAAAATATGTGTCTCTATTTCTGCCTATTGTTTATTTACCTAAAAACTGTCTATAATATGCCATTTCTTTATTTCTATGATGCAATCACCTGTCTGACCTCTGTCTGCTAAGGAAGACGAAGAATTAAGTCTCATGATAGCTCATATTTTCAAACAAGATTTATTTGAGATGTGTTTGCCCTATACTTTCTTGTGCTATCTCATCTCAGACTACCACCTTTTCTTTCACGGATCTAGTGACCTTTTGTAGTTTTCCAACACCTCTCCTGCTCTTAAGGTCACTTATAGCTTTATAGACTGCAGGCACCCTCACAAACATGCACAAACAATGCAAGTTAGAATATACATACCAGAGAAAATGTGTAGTGTTGCCTTCTCAAATCAAGGAAAAACATAAAAAAAAAAATTTAGTGGCTAATGATGTCATTAAACAGTAGATATGAATATCAATTCGTCTCTCAAAAGCTGTCTCAGCAATAAGAGAAATATTTTTGTACTGAAGGCTTCTCTTTAAGAAAGAGGCATGCAAAATTTCCAAAGGAAAATTAATATATTTCTCTTGGATCTAAATCTTTTGTAAGGAAGAAGGGGCAAATGCTTCTAACCCTGACTAGGTAAAATGGACACCTCCACAGATATATTTAGAACTTATTCAAGAATAAGCTTATTTCAAACAACAGGGGAATAAAGGATTATAAAAAAAAAACTTAAAAAGTAAGTTGTCAGGAAATGTATGCCAAAAGTTGCTATGGAGGTGATGAAGCCCTTCCGTGAGAGACGTTGTACATTTTAAGAACATGCCCTTTTCTAGGAAATCTTCTACTTCCATGAACTTTCAGATGTGCTAAGGGAAAAGGCAGTGTCTGCAAAGTGGGTTTTCCAGTATGTTCCCTCTAGTTCACCTGACCTTTCCAGCTGGGCTCTTTCAGTTTTTAAAGTGGTTTCAGTCCACATTTCAGGTTCTGTTAGCCAGATACCCAATGTTATAAATCAATTTGAAGTGCTCATCTATTAGTTTCAAATTTGTCAAAGAATGATCTGTCTATGATCCTGTACAATACTTTCCCCCCAAAACATATTCCTTTCCTTAGCTTAGTCTAGAAGTCAGATGGAATAGAAACAATAGAAATGAATATGTAAAACAAAGAAAATGCAGATCACCTCTCTGTATCAGCTTAATTCTTTTTACACCTTTCCCTTGCTTTATGAAAAGTGCCACATGAAAATTCCTAGTGAGCTTAAGAAGAGTGCCCTGCAAGACTAGCAAAGAGATCACTCACCCGTGTATGCATATTCTCACTGGTTCTCACACTGTGCCAGGAACTATATGATATGTGCTTCCATCATTTAACAACATCCTTTGCTTTGAAAGATCTTATTCTGGTGTGAAATGTAGATTGCAAAATATAAAAATTTTGAACTAATGCTTAAAATTTTGACAAGTTCCGGTAGCTATTAGGTTAATGTTCTGGTACGGAGTGTAAGTGGAGTTGTGATTTGGGGCATATGCTGGGCAGTATTTCTAAAAGTCCCATATGCTCTGAATCTTGAAGGTTCATAACAATGTTTTTAAGCAAACAACTGGATAGGGGATTCCAGGAAAGGAGCAGAAAGTGCAAAGACAGAAGAAGGAGTATCCAGTGTGCTAAAGAGAACAAAAGATAAGGAAAAGCTGCAGGTGGCCTTTGATTTGTAAATTCAGATGGGCCCTCTTGCTGCAGGCTTATAAAGCAGATTGAGAGGGCTGGGGAGATGGTTCAAAAGATAAAGTGTGAGGAGCTGCGTTTGAATCCCTAGCACCCACACGAACCCGAAGCAGTAGCACATGTCTGTAGTCCAGGTCTCTTGGCAGGCACTTCTGATAACAGAAAAGGCCCTGCCTTGAGTAAGATGGAAGGAAAGGACTCACACTCAAGGATGTTCTCTGACTTCTACACACATGCTTGGGAACATGTGGGTAGTTACACTTTCACACACAAACATACACATGGACCTGAACGCAAGAAGCAGAGACATGGACACAAATGTATACAACATCCACACAATACATGTGCATATTCACAAAGACACATGCACATACACACAGACGCTTGTATATTATTCACACAATACATATGCGTATTCACAAAGACACATGCACATACACACATACACACAATCGCCTGTATATTACACACAGACGCCTGTATACAACATTCACACAATACATATGCGTATTCACAAAGACACATGCACATACACACATACACACAAACACCTGTATATTACACACAGACGCCTGTATACAACATTCACACAATACATATGCGTATTCACAAAGACACATGCACATACACACATACACACAAACGCCTGTATATTACACACAGACGCCTGTATACAACATTCACACAATACATATGCGTATTCACAAAGACACATGCACATACACACATACACACAAACACCTGTATACAACATTCACACAATACATGTGCATATTCACAAAGACACATGCACACACACATACACACAGACGCCTGTATACAACATTTACACAATACATGTGCATATTCACAAAGACACATGCACATACACACATGCACACAGATGCCTGTATATTATTGGTGCCGGACACAATGTAGAAACATGTAATTGCGGTGAAAGCCACAATGATGCAGCATTGATTTGGTTGTGGTTGGTGGAATTAAAGAAGTTGAAAATATGTGATAAACCTTTGAGTGTAAAGGCAATAGGATTTAATCAGATGACAAGTGAGAGTCATAACGAGAAGAAGAAATCAAGGAAACATTTAGATATGGTATAAAATATATGCTAAAATATCCAAAACCACAGTATGGTCCCTATGCCTGTTGGGAAAAGAGAAACAGATGACGAAACCGTTAGACAAGCTTTCCAAGAAACACAGTGCAGAAATTTAATTTGGGTTCTCCTTCTCTAAAGGAAGGAAATGAATTCTGCACTGATGCAACGGTTCAAAGTTTTTAATCTAAAAAAAAATCGCTTATTCACAAAACAGTGCAGAAAAACAATGATTTTAATATGAATAAGGAAATAACTCTCAGAGTATTTAATTTAGAAATACAAATTTTAAAACCATAAATATCCTAGGAAGCAGAGGATAAATTTTTGTGGTTTTAAAAAGAAGAGTGCATCTTAGAATTACAACACAAAACAGAAAAGCCAAAAAGAAAATGACTCATAAATTTGAAAAATATAAATTTTTAATGTCTGCATGACAAAAGACCTTTGTGAGGAAGCTGAGGCTGAATGAAATGTGATGGCCTCATGTGTAACATAGCAGCCAGTTAATTATTAGACCATAAAAATGTTTTCTTAAAGAAGAAAGCATGGGACGACAAAGGAAAAGACCAGACAGTTCACAAAGAAAGAGGTACACAAGGCTTTGAAGTATAGAACAATTTTCCTTCTCACTATTAAAATTATGCAAATTAAAGTAGCAATTACTTGTCATTTTCACCTCACAGGATGAGTGATGATTTAAGAGACCAATAATGACTAGTGCAGGCAGGTCACAGAAAACAATTATTCTCACATACTGGAGGTTGCAAATGTATATAGCATCTGTTAAAGAAGAAAATATGACCACATCAATTAACAGCTCAAATCCACATTGTTTCATGTGGTCATTTCATCACCAGGAGTTCCTACTATACGAATTCACACCAGTTGCCAGTCATAGTGCTGATGGTGATATTAAAATGAAGTAATATTCAAAATATTGAGCCTGGGGTCCAAGTGTGCTAACTCTTTAGATGCTGAAATCATTTGATCATTCACAAATATATGCTACATTTAAATATAAATATGAAAATGAATATAACCTAGGGCATAATGTATTTAACATTACTGATGATAAAACTGCATTTTGGACCAAGTACCTGCATAATAAAAGGAAGTGAGCGACAACTATGTGAGCCAACACTGACTAGTTTACAGAACGTGTTTTCTACAGTTGAAAAGATGGAATGTATTATTACAAAAAGGTAAACATTTTTAAATACTCTTTCTTTGTAATTCCTAATATACCACTGAAAGTTTCATCGATGACATGGAAGCTTTATCAAGTAAGATTGGGTAATGGTGCTTAAAAAAACTCATCAATTCAAGCATAGGTCAATATACCTTAACTACCACCCTTGGTTTATTTAGAAGTGGAAAGCCTGTCAAAGACAACCATGGAGAACTTGCCTGACAGCTAAAAACATCTCAAATCAGTTTACTGGATAAATTAATCATGAATATTTATGTTCTTAAATGAAATAATTCACCTGTAGAAATATGTAGGCTTGCCAATTAACAGAGCATTGGTCCCTGAGAATCAAACAGTTAAAATTCATTTAGCTATGTTATATATGGTGGCATTTGCAACATAAAATTGGCATTAAAATGTAATAGGAGTGTCAATTGTCAACAGTTAAACTTTTGAAGTTATATTGCTACAACTTATGTTATTTTACAAGTTTCACTGTAATGTAAAATTCTAGGCATGTTTGCTGGTTTGAATTAAAATCATTAGAAATAAATTCTTGATATTTGAATTAGGGTTCCAGAAACCTACAGTCACACCAGGTGATGATTACTTTGTTGATCTTGTATTGAGAAAGATACTGCAGAAAAAATAGCTGTCAAATAGTGCTATGGATTTGAAGAAATGGCCTTAATCCTACAGCAATGCTATTTTGTAGCCTTAGGCAAATTTTAAGTGTTTTTAAATGTTCATTTTTATATAAAATAATGAAAAGTTGTGTTTACCTTTCATAGTTGTATAAAACTGAAGGTAAGACAAGGGCAAAGCTTCCTTTAATAGCTCTTTAATATAGTGATTATTATCATCAGGGGCTGATTGAGTGTCAGAGAACAGGGAGTCCTCAGAATTAACTCCTGTAGATTATGCAGACATTGAACACCAAGAAACTGGATTGAATCCTTTGTAAGTCACTGATGACCTTCAACAACCCAGTTTTTCAGAAGTAGTAATTATAAAAATGAAGGTAAATTGTGCTTAAAAAACATAGAAGAGGAGACACAAAGTATGTGCCTTCTAGTAAGTGAAGCATTTAAGGCCATAAGACTATAGTAGGAGATTGGAGGGTGAAACCAAAGGTGTTCCCTTTAAGGATATGCTCCCCATTGGCTCAGGATGTAGATGGATTATGCAGAAAGATTCCAGTTTGGCTACCAGGATAAAACCTAGTCTACTCACTTGACAAAGGTAGGAAAAAGAATTCTTACATAAGTGGTAGGAGATTCCTTGAGGGTTATGGAACTAGGCCTTTTGTGTGACGAAAAACTCACTGAAAAGCTGCTTAAACACTGAAGATCATTTCTTTGTAAATGTACACACGCGCATGATGCACTAGGTCCACACCTGTGTAAAGCAGGAAAATTCTTTTCCTTCTGCCAATCCAAACATAAAATAATCATCCTTTAAAGGATTCCCAGAAAACATAGACAACAATGAGGACCCTAAGAGGGACATACATAGATCATATCTACATGGGAAGTAGAAAAAGACAAAATCTCCTGAATAAATTGGGAGCATGGGGACCTTGAGAGAGGGTTGAAGGGAAGGGGAGAAGGAAGGACAGGAGGAGAAAAAAATGTAGAGCTCAATAAAAATCAATTAAATTTAAAAGAAAAAGTATTCTCTTTTAGGATTTTCTAAATAGAACCTTGGATTTGTGTGTATAAATTAAACAGCTATATGGGAGATCAAAACACATGTCTATGAAGTATCAACAAAATATATGAAACCTGTATAACTTTTCTGAAACATAAAATACAAGTGCATTGAAATATTAATATTTACTGAAAACTGTTCAGTTATAAAATTTGTGAAAATGTTTGGTTATGAAAATGTTATTAAATTTTAAAGATGTGACTTTCTCTTCCACTAATCTTCATACATTTCACAAGAATTCCTACTTGGGTAGGTATTTGTCTCTTGTGATGATAGATGAAGGAGTTGTATGTAACTTTGTCTTCCTAATTTTGTAAATTTAATCTCCCTTGTTCAAAAGCCTGATAATTATACCTTCCTACATCTAATTAAAAGATAATAAGGGTTTGTCCAGCATATACAGGAAATTATATATTAGTAGAACATTTGTGGGCTTAATAAAGGAGACCTTTGTAACATATCTCTTGATCAAAAGTACAAATGAATACTCTAAAGAGAACAGATCAAAATACCTCCAATGGGTGTTACAGTTTTCTCTATAGATCATGATTCCACAGCATTTGACAAGGCTGGTCCTCCTTCACTTGAAGTATTACATTTTTTTCTTCCAAACTCTCTGACCCATGTTCCCCCAGACTCCTTCACTTGACCATTTTTCTCTTCTCACTTTGTAAGTATTGGCACATTTGGGAAGACTGATATTCCACAGTCCTTTCCTATGGGTCCAGGACCTCCACTCATGCCCAATTTTTTACTGTACATCTTCTTTGGGCGCCTTCAGCATCTCATAATCAATCCATCCCCATGAAGCTCTCTATCTTCACGCAGATCTCTGACCATGTACCTACTTCTTCTGTTAGTCAGCATCACTGGTAAAACATTTTTTTGCCTCAGGTCAGAGACATCAGCTTACAATTTTTACTGTCACTATACTTTTCTGGCACCTTTCCACACAAATCTGACCAATCAGCAAGTCCTGATGAAAGTTCTGTATTCGTGGTGTGTGAGCTTTATTCTCTTCCTGTTGCTTCTACTCTAATCTAAGCATCTCTTACTTTAAATCGCATCACTCTGACATTTAACTAACAGGACTTCTGCTTCCCACTATTTAATCTTACAATATATTTTTTGTGCCACCATATTGCTTTTTGTAAAATGCAAATCTATCTCTATTCAATTCAAATAATTTACATGTCGTCTTTTTTCCATGAAGTCTCCTTGCAACTGCTATAGAGTTTCTGTACATGTACAAAGCCTTGTCCCTTAGCACACTGATGCCCTCTTAATGCTCTTCATACTCCTCCTAGACCATATTAGTTCAAATAGACTAGGTTTTCCACACCTTCATGTCTTCTCACGTAGCACATACTCACACCTTTGTGCTTCCCTCTCCTTTAAATGACTCAGCAAGACGTTGAAACCCTGACTAGGCAACGTCATTAAATGTTGTGCCAAGCTTGGTGTTCCTACCATTCCTGTGTTTCTCCATATCACAGTTCTATTTTCTCTTCAGAGCTCTGCCATAATTTATACGCTATCTGAATTGTCTCTTACCCCCACACTAAGAGCTCATGGAGGGTAACAGCTACTTTTACAATGTTTTGTATTCTGAGTTTCTTCCATAGTATCTTAAGAATATCTCTTCCTGAATATGTTTAATAAATGAATAGACTAATCCGTTATCTTATTCTCATGAAGGAATAGATGATTTGACCTTTGCTCCATTACACACTGCCATGTGATCAATGAACAAATTGCCCAGAAATGCCTTGCTCTATTTTCTTCAAAATACTCCAATTACAGAAAGGATAAATGGAATTTCTTATTTATGTCCAATTCAAGAAATCTCAGTAGGGATATATTTTTCATAATTTGAGGTTTCTTGATAAAATCCCTGGAGTGGTTCCTGGTAAAAACACCAAGTCTCCTACAAACAAAGAAACTACTCTGAGCCTAAAGATATAAACCTAAAAACAAGGCCTGTCTCCTTAGACTGTTTATGTAACATTAGTTTGGGGCAAATTAAATTTATGCGATGTGGTAGCAATCCTAAAACTAAAGCATTCTCATAACTTTAAAATTCAGATAAATGTTGGAAGAGCCCCACTTATTCGTCAGGGCCGCACAGAACCAAAATAATTACACAGAAATTGTATTAATTAAAACACTACTTGTTCCATTATCTCTAATGTCTTTTTGTCTAACTCTTATGTCTTAATTTAATCCATATCTGTTGATCTGTGTATTGCCACATGGCAGTGGCTTACTGGGTAAAATTTCCAGAGTCTGTCTCTAGCAGCTCCATGGTGTCCCTCTGACTCTGCCTCCTTTCTCCCAGCATGGCATTTAGTTTTCCCTGCCTAGCTCTGTTTCCCTACAGCTCTGCTAGAGGCCCAAAGCAGTTCCTTTATTAACCAATGAAAGCAACACATAGACAGAAGGACCACCCACACCAGATAAATGATGGTGTTCCTCCGTGTTTACGATATACAGAGATGAATTATCAATAGGCAAATGATAACTAGACAATGAACTTTCTCAATGGAAGGAATTGAACATATTTTTCCTCCCCCCCCCAAAAAAAAATAAAACTTGGAGAATACCTATTTGGGAAAAAAATAAGGAATTTTCTGACAATCTGTAAATGCTCCATCTTGTGGTCACTCAGAAACATATCAGTGGAAATTATAAATCACTTACCATCTGCAAAAAGACAAAATGAAGCAATGGGTCTCACATTTTTGTCATTAATCTTAGAATGGGAAATTACAAGGGAGATAGAAAATCAAAAAACTGAACAATTACTTCAGATCAATGTAGGTTGTTTCTATCAATTCCAAACATGAAAACCCAACAAATCACAGTCTGCTGATTTTTTTTTAAAACCAAAAGTAAGTACACTTAATTCTATTTTTTGGTCTATATCTTTCCTTTGAAGAATAAAGCTTTATCTTTTGCCTGCTTAGGAATATTACTGAAGCCCAATGCAGTCTCTTAGTTTACACAAGGCCCAATATTCTCAAAGGAAAACATACACAACAGTATTTAAGCATTGTTGAATTTTACTCCAGACATGAGATTTACGCACCCTTAACATAAATGAGCTTTTACTACTGTGGGAACTCTTATAGGCATATTGTCTATAATTTTATATTTTCTGTGGATTTAAATTAACTAAGCAATTACATTTTATATAGCAAGTTACTTTTATCATTGTCGTTGGATATTTTAATTTGGCGAGTAAATTGTCAACCAAAAGAAGTTAGATTTACCGTCTATAAAAAAATAGACATGTGATTGGTATTGGGAAAGTTAGTACACACCTCTAATGCTAGTACCCAGAAGGGCTGAGGCAAGAGAATCATAAGTTATAAGTTACTCTGTGCTTTATAGCGATGTTTAGGCCAATCTGGGCTATAAGAGTATTATCCTATCTCAAAATCAAACCACTCTCATTGCTACTATAGAATAATATACAAATTTTCAATGATTGTAACTTCTCTGCCATCGTCTGATAAATAATTGAGCAAATTGTTTGAGGCAGACAATTTGAGCAATATAAGAACATCATTAGAAAATACAATTAGAAACAAGCACACCAGTTAGTCCTCATACAGATTTTAAAAAAGGAAACAGTCTAGAAACCCTTTAACTCTCTTTTCTATTTTGACCATGTATCTGGTTTATCATGTACTTCCCACAGTTCATCTTAAACTTAAAGCATCATTCCACAGACTGGATGGTAATATGAGATATCACAACAGCTGATTCATCAAGGGATTGATCGTGTGATAATGATTCTAAGAAAAAAATTAAATTCATAATTTCTCAAATATTATTATTTTTAAAATTTGGTGATAGCTTAGTATTTTGTTTACTAGTTTTGCTTAAATTTAACAAATAGTATTCTCCAAGCAAATATCTTGTAAGTAGCCTGCTATATTAAAATCTATATAAAATATATTAAAGAACTCAATTAAAAAACATTGACCATATTTATTATTTATCCCTGAATATGTTTTAATCAGCTTGCGTACTTTATATAGGATACAATAACAAAATGTAGATATCCAATAACACTAAATGGTTACATGAAAGGACTACTTATACTTACTTTTGTTATTGAAAATGGCTATAATTTTTATTATCTGTACTTTTTCTAATTTCCTTTTAACATCCTGTAAAATTTGAATTCTTAGCAATATGAATAGCTAAAAAGTAAGAATATTTTAATTTAAAGATATGCAAATACTGCTGAAGAGAAAATACTGTTAGTAGTAAAATTAGAAGTTCAAATTACTGCTTCCTCTAGTGACAGGATATTGATCCCCAAAATTGCTCTTTTTGAATTAATCATATCCAGTTTCACAAGCTGGTAAACTCTATACAGAGAGTGGTTTATTGATAGGCATACTTTTAAGAGAGCTGATGTTAATCTGGTCCTGATAATCAGCATTGGATTATGTCTTTTCAACAGAGAATCCACACTTTATTATTGTCTGGGTTTGTGTGTGTGTGTGTGTGTTAGTGCAGTTTTCATAAAAGCAATTAACTATACCCTGGCTAATATTCTTTATTCATACAGAGAGGAGATTAGAAGTTTATAAAGATTCAGTATGGGAACATTACAATTAAAATAAATTGAGTGTAACACACATTATTATTTATATGCATTCCAAGATAGCAAGTTTGAAAATCCACTCTGTGTCACTACAAAGAAAAAAACCCAGGTTAATTTTCCAAATAGTAAATTTCAAGACTATTTTTATCCTTTTGTACCCAAAGGCATAAAGTTTGATAGTTGAGATTAACTTATAGTTACTGTTTATGGTTTATGTTTATGTAATTACAGTTGAATCGTGTGTGTGTGTGTGTGTGTGTGTGTGTGTGTGTGTGTGTGTGTGTTTTGGGTCAGTCTACCCAATAAGCACCAACCACCTGACTCACACTCTCCATGGATTGTTTCCAAATGGATCTTGGGTTTATCTTAAGGAATTCATTATAGAAATCTATCAAAAATAAGAAATATCTTCACTAAAAATATTTTTGCTTATTTAAAATTTCCTCTTAAAAGTATTTTTAAACATCTATGCAGAGCCAATTATATATGAGTGTGAAAACCATTAGCATGTTAACATTGTATGGCACTCGGGTACATCTAAAGTTACTGTTTTTATTGCACATTAGGGAGAACAGCCTTTATATTTCATTCTTTAGAATTCTTTTCTATGTAACCAGCTGTCACAGTCTCGGGTTAACCAATGCTTTACCACAATCACTTGGTTTCATACATGTTTTGTTACATAAACAAAATAAAACTAATTAAAATGATGATAAATGAGGTTAACTGGTGGTATGGAGTAAGAAAGGATTAGCACTTTACAGTTTACAAAACTGAATGTCATTGTGTAACCATTTCAATTCTTAAGGTCTTAATTTGTGAAAATAAAACTCATTCAAAACTAAGTGATAGTATTCAAATGTAGTTCACTGTGGAAAAAGTCCCCTTACTTTGAATAATGTATTTGCATAATCAATTAGTTTACAAGCTCCTAGGAGACAGGCTCTTAGGAGAGACACAAGATAAATGTAAAATAAAAAAAAGAGTAACCATTACTCCTTACTGAGATTGCTTTGAGTAGAATTGTATGAAATGTTGATATTTCGTGTATTACTTGGTGTATGAACAAAATAACCCCTAAAATTTATAAATGATTATCCACAAGTCTATCTATACTTTTTATGAACTTTGGCTTAAAATAACACACTTTTGCTTTAATATTAGTTTCATTCCCAAATAAAACAATATTAGTTTCATCACAAAGTAAACCAATTTTAATTTTGTAACCAAGGAAAACGAATAAGCAATAATCACGAAATAGTAGTAGCCATAAGAATCATGATAAATATATAACCACAATATTTTATAAAACTGTCAAAAGCTTCAACACCTTCATGAAATTAAGTTCTACATTATAGTAGTAAACAGACCTCCAAAATAATCATCCTCTTATCTGGTAAGTGAATTAAGTACAAATAATATGAATGCAAGCACTTTAGCTCATGAAATAGATACATACCTTCCTTCTCTTAAAACCCCTTTTTATGTTTTTCTCTTTTCAGTTTATTTTCTTGTCCTGACAATTTTAAATTAAAAGATTTTCCAACTTGGTGCAATAGAAACAAAGCACTCACCATTTTACGTAGAAACCACTTCTTCATGTCTCAGACAAGTCAGAAGCATTGTTTTAGCATGGCAGTAGATATGCACAGAAAACGGAGGAAGCGTCTGAAATATCGCATGCATCACCAACTGAACTAAAAGCCAGCCCAATGCCATGGATGGGTTACATATTAGGGATTTATGTTAATGCAGTTAGCTGGCAGTTTTTTCCACATCAATTTACATAGAATCTTGATGAGGGAGTTCTGTACAACTGATTGCTTATAGCATTATGTGAAGTCTCTCATGTGGTTTCATTGTGTGGAAATTCAGCTGGGTGTGTTTTAAAATTCAGGTTAATCAGAGACTAAAGTACTGGTAACACGGTAAGGCCTCATGGAGTTTCATGGACAGCCAGGTCCATAAAGACAGCAAGAGGTAGTTACAAACTAAAATAGAAGGGCAGAACAGCCACAAATGACATCACTGCATCTTATGTTTTGTCTACCAGCTGGACTTAAATATATTTTCTCCACATCATCACTCCTCTGGCCTTTTCACCATGGCATTTAGTACTGGGAAGAGCTTGTGACTTCTTTAAAAGGGACACAGGAGGTTACTCTAGTGAAACTCAAGACAGAAAAACCAAAGGATGGGATAAAACACTAGACTGAGTACAGTTTTCACTGGCATTCAGAAGATACAATACTAAAATGTTACAGGAGAATTCAGCTTGCATGATCTAGGCAGAGAAAATTAAAAGACTGAAAGGAAGGAAGGATGACAGAAGAGAAGGAGGGAAGGAGAAAGATATACCAGCTGAAAATCCCAAAGACTAACCCTTTTGAACTATGATTTTTCTCTGACATCAGGCAATTGTTGGAATCCTGAAATATTTTCCTAGAAAATTTGTAACAAAGAAGGGAATCCACTACCTCATTTCAGTTCTCTTCAATTTAGCTGTAACTTAAATTTTACTTACAGGCATTCGTCACAGCAAAACTGTTGGCTGTCTCGATGTTATCCACATGAGGTACCAGATTGAAAGGAGCTTCGGAGGCATTAGGGCTGGTGTTATGAAGAAAGATTGCCAATCTGAAAGCAGTGTATTCCTGGTCTGTGTTTCGGATGAAGAGACCACCTGTGAAAGACAGCAGCTTCACAGTGTTTCCTGCTTTATATGTTAGACCCAGCCCCAGGACTGTCAAACCTCTCCAACAACAAACCCATGCAACTAAGGCGCTTTGTTGCCATATCCTATGCACTGCTTTTGTCCCTGCACTGCATGCTTAGTGGTTTAGTCTTCAGGGCAGTTCAGCTTTTTTTCTGATCCAATCCATCATGATCCCAATGACCTCTGAGACCATTCAGTTCAACTGGCTTTCCTTCACTTGCCCTCTTCAGGAAGCCAGTTCAGGAAACCTCCAGTACCAGTGAGGATGCAGATAGAAGGAAAGGAGATTTCCATCAAAATACAGGACAGGAACGAAGTAATGTGGATGCACAGGACAGTAGAAGGAGAGAGAACTTAGTTTGCCCCCGTGTTTGTGTGTACCCAGCCCAATCAGTTCGGTTTTGTGCAGAGTACACACATTTTAAAAAATGATGCAGTGTTTGAGGCTGGGCTTGGCTGGGCTGGAAGAAATTCAATAGCTGAGTCCCATCAACAGACAGAAGAGGAGAATGGCAAGCAAAGGGAGGATCGTTAGAGACAGAGTGGGGTGCCCAAGAATATGAAAGAGCAAAAGCATAAATCAAAAGCAAAATAAAACCAGCAAAGGGTTCCGAGAAAAGGATCTAACTTTTGATTCTGTCATTTGGAAACAAGACAAGGCAAGAGGTGTGAAGAGAAAATGCTTTTGTCCCAATCTCTTCCTGTAATAGAGAGAATGCTGCAGTTGCAGAATAGCAAGAAATGGGTTGAAAAAAATGAAATTTGATATTTCCTTTTGCTCTTGGGGAAAGAGTTTAATTAAAGAAATGTGCTATAAAATACAACCAAAGGCCAAGGAGCTCTCTCTCTCTCTCTCTCTCTCTCTCTCTCTCTCTCTCTCTCTCTCTCTCTCTTGCTCTCTCTCTCGCTCTCTCTCGCTTTCCCTTAACTTCTTCCAATACTAATTTATCATATTGGCAGGCAAGATGGAAATAGGTTCAAGGCTGGGCGTACTAGCCTGTGTCTACTATCTGAACTTGCAGGATCTGATTGTAAAGGAAAGGCGCCTCTGTAGGATTCCCTGGATTGCTTATCTGCAACTCATTTAACTCTCTTCAAACAGAAGCACCCCTTCCCCAGCCATTTACTTACCAATTTGAACGCTGCTTGGAAAGGCTCCCATGGCGAGTCCCCAAAACACAGAAAACAACAAGACAATCTGCCTGCAAATAATCCTCATCTTCCTTGATCCTCTCCCTGGTGCGCGCTCTCCTCTCTTTCTCTCACACTCTTGCTAAAAGCTCTTCAGAGAGGCATTGAGGACGATGGCGCTAAAATTAAAAACAAAAACAAAAAAGAAAAAAGAAAAAAAAGAAAGAAAAGAAAAAGAAAAAAGGAAAGAAAAAACGAGAAATAAAAAGAGAGAGAGGTTTGGGCTCTTTGAGGTTATGATTGCTTCCCCTCAGCAATCCATCGCCAGCTGCCAGATGTTTCCCGCAGTCTCCATAGCCCTGGGGGAGGTTTTCTGTCCTGCTGATAATGTTCATGCAGAAGATGGTGGTGGCGGGTCTAGCTGCTGCTCTGCTCGCAGGGATGAGACATGCGCTCTGTCTGGGGCTCTCTTGCGCTCGCCTGCTCACATCCACACCAACGCCAGCGCTACACGCGCTCCGCAGCTCGCAACCGGCCCCCACCCGGGCCGCATCATCCCCGAACCCCGCACCTTGGTATAGGGTACCGGAATGCGCACTCCCGCCACGGGCCTCTCGCCCCTCCTCCGTTTTCGCTCTCCCCTCTCCCCGTTTTCCCTCCCCTCGCCACTCGCCCCTCGCCCCATGCCGCCTCCTTCCCCGAGCGGGTGCTCACCAGAGCGCCCAGGTCTTCAGAGAGGCTCCTGAGCCAGTCCGCAGACTGGGGTTTTCGTGTCCCCTCTCCAACCTCTGATCCCCTTCCTCCCTTCTTCGTGGGTTTGCGGAGGGACCGGCTCTGGTGATCAGTACCCCTCTCCAGCACCCTTGTCTTTTCTTTTTATGCCTTCCAAAGCTCCTTTGGCTTCTTGGTTGCGCTTGGCAGGAAACTAGCCCAGGGGGCCGGGTATGCCAGCCCGGATCCCCGGCTGGGGGGTTGGAGAGGAAGTTAGCACCTCCCCATGGTCTCAGTCCCCTGCGGCATCCTTGCAGGCTAGCAGGAGGACAGGATGCCTCCCCGCTCCCAGCCCTTTCCTCTCAGCCTAGCCCAGCCTAGCCCTCTTTTTCCATTGGGCTATGAGAACGCGCGCACGCGAGCGCGAGTGCGCGGTGGGTGGGGGTGAGGTGGGGGGGACTCTAGTCCTTGCTGCAGCTGCAGCAAAGATTTCTCACTAGCAAACAGCCCGGGAATCTGCAAAGCCCTGGGTGAGAATGAATGCGGTGAAGGTGCTCAGCGAAGGAAAGGAGGGAAGAAGGGCACAGGGAAGCCTTGGGATGAAGAGGTTGGGGTCCTGGAGGGAAGAATTGGAGGAGGTAAGGGTGGTGAAGAGAGTCAGAGAAGTTTTCACTTGCTAGGAAATGGAGATGTACGTGTGTGTGTGTGTGTGTGTGTGTGTGTGTGTGTGTGTGTGTGCGCGCGCGCGCGCTCGCGAGAGAGAGAGAGAGAGAGAGAGAG